>NW_018219746.1:0-6914 GCF_001263595.1 Phalaenopsis equestris
TTGTGCTTTACATTTCATGCTGAGATTTTTCTAGCGCAAAATGTGATCCACAAGAGTTTCTCTTAGTTTTTTCTTTTCCACAACCATATCTCCAAAAATTATTTGTTGTTTTGCTCTGGTGAATTCCCAAATAAAGAGATTTTCAAGTTCAGAAAAAGTTTTAACTGACCAATTGGGAAGCTCTGCATACCAATCAAAAGAAACCTCTGTAAGGCTTTTAATGAAGTAAAGGAATAAGACAGCATTGCTTTCCCCCTTATTCCAATAACTTTCCTACAGTGTGCAAGGTGCTGATATGGGTTGTCGGTCCTATCAAACATTTTGAAAAGAGGTGGTACAAAACCTTTAGAGTACTGGAAAGAATCAAATTCCTCAGGATAAGGTCTACCCTTTGGAATTAATTATCATGCCTTTACCTTGGCAATTGTCTCTCTTAACTTGTATTCTATTAGTTGTGTTATTTCCTTCTCTTGAATTCCACTTTGAGCAAAATCCTTTCTCTTTGGAGTACTTTCTTCAATTTCTGTCGGCTCTCTTTCAAGAATATGTACTACTTCACGTCAAACAATTTCAATAGTAGGTGTCATATTTTTTGATGGCGGACTTTGTAGAGTTGATAAGGCACTCATCATTTCATTAACTTTGGCTTCGAGATGGGAAATCTATTTGTTTCACTGTTGCATAGCTTTTTCTAATTCTCCTGCTATATATTCTTCAATTGTTAACGATACCTCTCGTTCTTATCAGGTAGCTCATGTCTCTACCATGTTTACTTCTAAAAACATCTCATTCAGATCATTGGAAGAATTTCCTTTTCTTTCCATTGATAATTGCTTGGGATCAGCTCTTAATTTCTTTAATCTTTCTTTGATTGAGCTCACAGGGTACCTTTTATAACTCTTTTCTTGATGATTATTTATGAAGGTAGTATTTTGTATACCTACAACATCGGAGAATTGTTTCAACGGTTTACATTTCCATACATTATTTTAAAGTATGGGATGAGGTACTTGTGGAAGTGTGTCATCATGTTGTGGGTAAGGATGATCTTTAACCCGTAACATTTGCACAAGACATTTCATTTTAGCAGACATCTTTCCTGGCGTCATGATTAATTTGCTATCTTTTGGCAAAGAGTTTGGATGATGTTTTGTCTTTGATATTGCTGAGTGGACTACCCTTGGTTCTAGAGGAAGTTTAGTTGGTATTCAAATTGTTGCAGATTGTTGGCTCTTCAAAGGAGGTTTGATATAGAAACAGGTAAAATTATTTTTTTTTCAAGTGAATTCCTCTTGTGTAAGAATCCTTCTTCTCATTGTTGTAGATACCGAACATCCCATTCTACTCAAAAGCTGGGAAATTGGGCATTTCTCTTTTCTTGCCAGCCTTTTGAAAACAGAATGTATCACTTGAATTTACGTATTTCTTTATCTATTTGGAGGAGAAGACATAGGAGTGATGGAAGGAATGCACTAAAGGTCGCTTTCTTCCTCATCAGTAGATATTGGAAAGAACTTATTTTTATTTAAGAAAGCACACCCAAAGATACTTTCCTCGATCTTAGAAATTTCCACCTTGTTAATGGTTTTCATTTAATTTCTTTTTTTTTTCCTCATGTCTGAACGATTTCTATTCCTTCATTGAGTACGTGTCAACTGCCCGGGCTTGGAATTGGATCCAACTTCACATACAGACAGTGTTGGAATGTCATCCTCCTGATCGACAAAGATCTTCATTCTTTTCGATCTATTTCTTCATTTTTTTTAGAAGTTGCTTCAGAGAAGGTTGCCTTAAGAGGAGGAAAGTCTCATCGCAATTCAATTTGAATTCTTTAAAAGGCTTAGTGACTTCCAAAGTGACTATCATTGTTAAGGTATGTGATGAACCATGAAGTACTAGTTCAACTTCATCAAATCTGGACCCAAATTTGATTAGTGAACTTTGATAACGAGCAGCCCGACTAGGTGGTGGGTCAAAATCTTGGGAGTATGAAAAGATTAACTTCGGGGAATCCATTATAGTGGTTCTGGAAATCAAATTTTTTTAGACTCATTTTGTAAACTAAGAATATGTTATTTTTGTGTCATTTTGCATTTTTATTATTGAAATGTAATATTTAAATTTTTCTTGTCACGCATCAGCCTTAAAATTGAAGAGTTAATTTCAAGCTCAGATAATGACCAGATAAAATAAATTACTTTGATGAACGTGATAATCAATTATTTTAAAAGATGGAGAATCTTAAGATAAAGAACAAATGAATTAGTCAAAGATGGGGAGAGAGTTTTAATTCCCTGACAGAGTCTCCACTCTCTTGCGCCGTTAGAACGTGTCACCATCGTCCAATTTCTGTTGTTTGTGTTATTGGTTGATGTTGTTGTAAAAAGAAGTCACCACCCTGTTTATCTATTATATTGCCCTATTCTTCAAATGACTTGTTCTCTTTAGATCACATGAATGACCTTAAGATGTTAACTAACTTGGAGAAAGAGAAAAAAAGTAGATGAAAATAAAAAAAACAAACGAAAAAGACAGTGATTTTGTTTATAGAGAATTAAGAAATGTCTGAATTATGAGATTGTCATGCAAAGAAAACCACATGAAAGTTTCATAACCAGAGATTTAAGTATAATATCTATTTTCAATTCTTCAATACTCTTATAAGAGCAAGCTGTTATATTTAATTACATTTTAAATAGTAAAAACAACTCAAGAAAACTTTTGATTAAGGCTAACATTTTTTCTTAGAGAAATTTTAAGTGTCAAAGTCAAGGAAAGAAACATCAATGTTTGAACCTAGGGTAAGAGGTTTCTAAGAATTTGATTCTACCCTAAAGGTTTTTTGTCATTTTGTTTTGTTGTTTTGTTGTTTTATTTTGTTGTTGTTGTTTGGTTTTCTTGAGGTTCACCTTTTCTGCTTCAGAATGTCATCCCTGCAAAATAGAGTTTGCACACTCTAATAACATGCAAAGTAAATCTAAAGAGTAACTTGTCTCATATATTTAGCAAACGTGTATGAAATCATGTTTTAATTTTCAATTTAGTTGGTTGAATAATTTTAAACAAACCAGTCAAGATGAGTATGGTTCTTTCATCCCAGGGCCATAAAGGTATTCTGATATACTTAGTCAGAATAGTGCTTAAACCAGGATCGAAAGATTCTTGTCAGCAACCACCAATTGTGTTGTCCAAGAGATCTTCGTAGATTTGAAAATAAATGTTCAAGTTGCATTCGGTGATCTTTTTTCATTAGGGTTGAATTAAAGTTTTAATATCTTATTTAAATTTTAAGGGTTCAAAAATTGTAGGTTGTTTAAGATTTATTAACTGATTGAACTTTGTCATTTTGTCATTTATTTTTGTTTAAGATGACATGATCAAGATCCAATGGTCCTGTCATCCTGGGTCATTATGTTTGCAGTTTGATTAGTCATTAATGGCTAGAAGATATTATGTTAGCAACTATGGGTTACCTCCTCTCAAATATCTTTTCAAATATAGTTGCATTTTTAAGTTCAAGTTTAAGTTTTCATGTGTTTTAAAATGGATTCTATATGATTTGTATTTTGTTGTGAATTTCATTTTATTAATGTTGTTTGAATTTAGATATGAAATTGAATCATCATTTTTAGTTCATCATGTCATTTATTTTAGGTCTGATGTCGGTTAGACCTAAGGAAATTTGATTAAAGTCTAATAAATTAGACTTAAGATTTAGGTTCAATGTGGGCAGAACCTAAAAGAGGTTTAATTTTTAGTTTGATATTTGTCAAGTTTTAAGTTTTAAATTCAATGTGGATAGAACCTAAGGTTGTGGAGTGACATAGGTTCAATTTATGTAAAAGCTAAAATTTAATGTCATGTAGGTTCAATTTGGATGAAGCCAAAGGTTTAGGAAGATTTAGGTCAAATTTTGGTAGGACCTCATGTTTAGTATTATTTAGGTTCAATATTGGTAGAAACTAAAGTTTAAGTTGATTTGGGTTCAATTTAGGTATGGTGTTACTTAGATTCAATTTAGATAGAATCTATGTTTAGTGATGGTTTAGGTTTGATTTAGGCAGGACCGTGTGGTGTTACTTAGATTCAATTTAGATAGAATCTAGGTTTAGTGATGGTTTAGGTTTGATTTAGGCAGGACCCATAGTTTCATATTACATAGATTCATTTTAGGTAGAATCTAAAGTTTGAGATAGTTTAAGTCCAATTTAGTTAGGAACTATGGTTTGCTGTTACTTATATTCAATTTAGGTAGAATCTAAGGTTTAGGATAGCCTAGGTCCAATTTAGGTAGGACCTAAGGACCTAATGTTTAATATGGCTTATTCCAATTTAGGTTGAGCCTAATATTTGTTATTACTTAGATTCAATTTGGGATTGAATCTATGAGATGATTTAAGTAAAATTTAGGTAGGTCCTAAAGTTTGGTGTTATTTAGGTTAAATTTGGTTTGAACTTAAAGTTTGAGAAGATTGAGATCTAGTTTGGGTAGAACTTAAGGTTTAATGTGAATTAGATTCAATTTGGGTTTGAATCTTAGGTTTGATGTAATTTAGGTTAAATTTAGGTAGAACCTATGGTACAGGCTAATTTAGATCCAATTTTGGTAGGACCTAAAGTTTGATATTACTTAAATTTAATTTAGGGTGAATCTAAGGTTATGGATGATTTATGTCAAATTTAGGTAAGACCTAAGGTTTGATGTGGATTAGATTTCATTTGGGATTGAATCTTAAGTTTAGATTGACTTAGGTTCAATATAGGTTGAACCTAAAGTTTAAGATGGTTTAGATCCAATTTAAGTAGGACCTAAGGTATGGAATGATTTAGATTCAATTTAAGTAGAACGTAAGATTTAGTTTTGCTTCGATTCAATTTAAGTAGAATCCAAGATTTATGATAGTCTTAGGTCCGATTTTGGTAGGACATAAGGTATGGTATTATTTATGTTCAAGTTAGTTAGAATCTATGGTCTGGGTTAGTTTAGGTCCAGTTTATGCAGGACATGAGGTGTGATTTGATTTAGATTCAATTTGGGTTGAATCTAGGTTTAGGTCAACTTAGGTTCAATGTGGGTTGGACCTAAGGTTTTAGGTTGGCTTAGGTTTAGTGTGGGTTGAAATTAAGGTTCAGATTGGTTTAGGTTCAATGTGGTTTGAAACTAAGGTTTGGATTGACATAGGTTCAATGTGGGTTTAACCTAAGGTTTAGGTTGGCTTAGGTTTAAAGTGGGTTGAACCTACGGTTTGGATTGACTAAGGTTCAAAGTTGTTTGAAACTATGGTTTAAATTGACTTAGGTTCTCTGTAACTTGAACCTAATGTTTAAATTGAAGGAATAAGTCTAATTTAAATAAGGCTTAATAGATGTTTTATGTCTAATTTAGGTTAGACTTAATCTTACTTTTAGGGGTTAATTAAACCTAACATAGGTAAGGTTTAACTAAATTACTTAGGGATAATTTATATTAAACCTAATTAGGGTTTTTAGGTATTGGCGCTATTTTTAGGGGTCCTCCTGTGGAAGCTATCGGTTGCCGAAATCGGAATCCCGTTGCACGCTTCAGAGGGACATTTAATTTACATGTATATTTTTAATTTTAAAAAATATGAAATCAAATTGATCCCATATCTTTCAAAGTTTAGACGAAAGAGCGCTACACCTCAAGCTATGTATCTACCTCAAAAGATAAATACATAACTTGATAGTGAGGCTCAATCAAATAAACTAAGAAATATATGTCGTCCATTTGGTCTGCAAAATAATTTTTATTATAAGTCGACAAGTTCCTCTATTTATATGGAAAATTAAATAGGGTTTATATTAAGTTGAGTTCTTGAAAGTTTCCTATAAAGGCAAGCCCTTATAGTTAATTACATCTTAGATAACTGAAGTCACCTATGAAAACTCTCGATAAAAATCAGATAATGTTATCTTCGAAGAGATCAAAAGGATAGGACTTTTCAACGAGATCAGACAAAGAGGTGTCAAAAGAGAATGGTTCAAATTTGGAACATTTATTATGGAATCCAAAGGAGGAAGAATGGAGAATCTCGGTGACTTCCCAAGCTATCCTACAGTTTGGCTTCAATTTAGAGGAGAAATATTTAAGTGTTTCATCCTGATTAGTGCTTACATTCGTGTGAAACGATCACACAAATAGCCTGGAAGATATAAGAATTTAGTTCATGAAAATTGACATCCTCAGAATCCTTAAACGAGGTAGGGCTTTTATTGTATAATAAATCCATATAAAGGCCTAAAAGAAAATTGAGGATTTATGTCGCACTAGACGGATAACCTTAAAATCCTATGGTTTGTTGTTTAATTATAAAAAATGATTTAGCTGGTGTAGACATGTTTTGCTATTGAAGATGGTCGTGCTGCCCACAATGCTAGCTTCAAACCCCTCATCGTAGTGAGTTTAAGATTTCTAATGTGTCAAGCGATGATGTCAAATCAAATGTTTCTTAAGTTTATGGTTATATAAATAGTATGGGGAATGTTAAAGTTGATTAGAGCGACATTGGTTAGGATCTTATGATTCCCTCATTCCTACACCACTATTTTCTTTTAGATTCAGTTAGTCGAAATGAATTTACTAAACTCAATTTAATGTGTTTCATGCTTTCATTTAGACCATAGAAAATCTCGTTAACAACCGTAGGTTACCTCCTCCGAGGGATTCATGGTGATTTGATAGAGACGTTTTAATTTAGTTGCAATTTTTGTTTTTTTTAATTAGTGATTAAATTTTGGGTTGTCTTATATTTTGACTGTTATAACGGTGAATTTTATCTTATTTAATTTTATTTATTTTTGGTTTTAACATGCAGAGTGACTTTAAGCATTCAAGCAAGACATAAGAGGTGCAAAAAAGTAAATGCAATAACTTAAAAGCGTACCTGTCAATT
>NW_018219746.1:7630-12463 GCF_001263595.1 Phalaenopsis equestris
TTTAGAGTGTCATATCCATGGGTCAATTAAAACATGAGAGGAGGAAATGTGGTTCTCAAAATTTAATTTAATTTAAATAATTATTTAAATTTAAAAAGTAGCATTTTCAAAATTGATTTATGTAACTATCCAAAATAAAGTTTTTATTTATGAGAAAATTATTAGAGGTCCCCTTAGGTCAGAGAAACACTAAGACAAAATTTCATGATTTTCTAAATTAAATCTCTATCATTATTTTTTAATTATGAATCTATTTTAATGATTTTAATTAAATCTAAAATAATGTTTTAATTACTAAAATTATATTTATTATTTTATTAAGCCTCTGTTAGTTCAGAGAACTTAGAGAAAATTTTTCTGTATTTTAATGATTTTTAATTTACTTATTATAATTATTTTAATGGAAAAAATAAACAAATTCATTTTTAAGCTTTTAAAAATTTATTTTTAACATAGAAAAATTAGGAAAACATAAAACAATTTTTTGTAACTTTATGATTTTTAATTTATTTATTATTCCTTATGAGTTCTATGTGATCAGGAAACAATTAGGCACATTTTAAAAATAGTTTGGTATTTTTGGGATTTTTAATTATTTTTACTTATTTTAAATTCAAAATAAAGCTAAAAAATCATGTACTTTTTTAAAAATAAATTTTATTTTCCCTAAATGATCTTAATCATAAATAACTAAAAAAAACACTTTTCATAATTTTCCCAAATTTATTTTGTTTAATGTAATTATTTTTGTATAAAAATATAAGGTTTCTTAGAAAATTAAGTTTAACGCTCAAACTTAGTTATATAATTTTTAAATTTTTATAGTGGGTGAACATGATTTTTATACACAGCGTGGAATTGATTTTGTCAATTTTTTATTTGTATTTAATTTACCTAAATTAAAGCAAGATATATACATTTAATTAACTATAGAAATGTAAAAGATAATTCAAACATCATGACATTTTTCCTAAGCTTCTCTAACCACAGAAAATCTACTAAAATTATTTCCATAATTTTCCAAGTGGTATTTTAATGTATATAATTAATAAAAGTCAAAATAGTCATCCTAGCTTGAAAATTATGTTTAGAAGCATATAGATGCCCTCTAACCTTAGAAAATTAAACAACATTCCTCTGTCACAAGGAATGAACCGAAAAGCTTTTCAAGCACTAGTGAGCAATGTTGGATCATAATGAATTAAAATACTCCAACAAGTATTTAATTTATTAAAAATCATAGAGTTAATAAATAATTTTTATTTTTAGTCCACTTTAATTTCCTCTGTTCACTGAGCAAGTGGGTATTTTTATTTTATTTTTATGATTTTTCTACACAAGGATATGATTTTTCAAAGTTTTGGTATTTAATTAAATTAAGAAATCCTTAATTTTCTATTCATCTCAGTCAGCATCCACCTATCCCGTTGTTCACAGTTCATTGCTTTGTTTGACCTGATCTCATTCGTTCGTCCGATACACATGCGATCGGACTGTCCTTCGTCATCATCCCCGATGAACCAAACCAGTGAGCCGTTAAACTTCTAGACCTAGGATCTCACTCAATACTCAACCAAATCACATGGGATTTGTTCCTACACCTTCATCTACTCAAGACACACACATCCATATGGTTATAATGCTATTATTTTAAACTTCACTTCACATTTGATGAAAAGAAAGCACAAGATTAGGGTTAATGCCCTATACCTTTTTTGACATGGGAGCCCTCAATTAGATTCTTGTGGAAGCTACAGTGGAGTCCAACAAACCTCTTGGATGTGTTGGTTCCTACTGAAGCAAGCTTTAAGTAGGAGTTCAATGAAATGGGGTGTGGCTTTGGTCTAGTAGTGGTTTGGAAAGCTCAAAATAGAGGATTTCAATGAGGATCTTCCTCTCTTGTTCTCGGGAAGTTTAAGATTAGTTCAATTTGAGGCTTGGGGAAGTTTTGAGGGCGATCAAAATTTTCCTTCATTTTGAGCTCAAAAATTGAGCTTAGGTGTTGAGGAAAATGGCCAAGAGATGGTTGCAATGAGCTTAAGGAGCCTTGGAGGAGATCTGGGAGCAATTTGACAGAGTTTCCCAAAGGAAATTTGATTGCCCCCTTTTTTGGCCATGGAGGAAGGGTTTAAATAAAATGTCTTAGGGTGGTTGTCAGAGCTTCCGTGAGAGCCTCAATTCAGGTGCATTATGGAGCTGAGGTGGAGGGATGCAGAATGTTGAAGGCCAATCAAGTCTAGCCACATTGGATGGGTGTAATGGGGTTTGATTCAAGAAGGTGGCTCTTCAGGGGGTGGCTCTCAGTTTTAGGTTTTTTTGGCCACTACGCCAGCCGGCAAGGTCAGGGGTGGTGCCACAGAAGTTAGGGAAGGGAAAAGAGGGTTTATGATGATTAACCCATAATGGTTTAGTATGATCGCAAGGATTTCTTGGTTTAAGCCCAAAAAAGGATAAAATCCCTTAAATCAAAGGACCATTGGACTATGGCTTCCATAGGGTGGGCTAGGTGGGTCTAGCCTGGTCACTAGGATGTATTTGGTGGCTGTGGTGTCATTAATTTGGTCACTTAGCCATGGCTTAGTTATTTTTTGTGGATGGGTTTAATTTGGTTCAAATTGTCTTGAAGTTGGGTTTGGGATAGGCTAGCCATGACATTGAGCCCAATTAATTAAAAAATTTTGTGTGGATGATTGTCATGATGGGTTTATAAGAGATTTGGAGTGATTTTGAATTGATTTAGGGGTTCAATTTGAGAGATTTTGGGCATTTGATCAAGTCAGGGATGTTGGGCTAGACTTAAATTTTGGCTGGGCAAGAGTTGGGATAAGTCCAAATTGAGATTTCAAAATGGTCTAGGGGAATATCATGAAGAGTTCTCAACATTAGTTGGATACCAATTTTGGGATGCTTTGGTCATTCAATTTGATGGGATTTGGGCACATTGCTAAATTGTGGCAAATTTGGGAGTTTTGGATTTAGGTTGAACTTGAGTGAAATTGAAGCTTGAACAAGGTCAATTTAGGGCTCAATTTGGTGTTTGGAGATGTTTTAAAGAGTTCATGATGCATAACTGGGGCAATTGGATTCAATTAAGTGGGACTGTGGTTTTAGGCCAAATTGTGGCTTTTTGATTTAGGTTAAAATTGGACTGAAATGATGTTCAATTGGGCTTGGATTTGGTTTGAACTGAGTTTAATTTTGATGAATTTGAGTTTAGAATTGAAATTGGGGAAAATCAAAACCAAATTAGTGAACATTTTGGGTGAATATGGGGAAATTGGGTCTTTAAAGGCAATTTGGGGCTTTTGGTCAAATAGGTCAAATTGATCAAATTGGGTTCAATTGAAGGGTCTAAATTGACTTTTGGGACATTTGAAATGATTTTGAAGTTTTGGGAATGTTTGGGCCACCAAGGGTATTTTAATATTTTTGGCAAATTTGGGGGTATTTTGGTAATTTTTGCAATTTTGGGAGGTTTTGGCAATTTTGGTAGTTTGAAATGGTTTGAGATGATTTTTGAATAAATTTGGGTATTTTGGGTGAAATTGGGGATTTTGGTCAAATTTGGGGTTTGGAGGTATTTTGGTAAATTAGGTAGATTTGAGGGCAAAAGGCTAAGTTTGGTATTTTGGTGAAAGTGAGGTGCCAACTACTCTATTTGAGGCATGGACTGATGGAATCTCCATTTGGGTCCTCTATGTACTGGTCTTGGCTAGGCCCTTACCTAGGGTCAGTTGGTTTAGGCAACCATCTACATGAGTCTCCCTAATGATCAAGGGATCAAAGTCAACACGTTTGGGTGTAGGGTTGTGAGTGAATGTGAGTGAAAGTAAGTGTAAGTAAGTGAACTAGCTCCAGACCTAAACTCAGGGTTAGCTCTAAGGTCAAGAAGTCTTATGGGGACTTCCCTAGAGCTCCCCCATATTGATCCCACCTACTAAGTGCTAGAGGTCATGACGAATATGTGGAACTTCAAGTTGATCAAAGAAGAGTTTAGAATTTCTAATGATGAGGGTTCCTTTTCTAGTCCTCTAGGAGTAGTCAATAAGAAAGTCCTCTGGCTAGACCTTATGCTACTAAAGAGGAAACTAGATCTCAACCAAAAGTGAGGTCAACATTAGGTTAATTAAGTCTAAGTAAGTAAAGCTTAATTAGATTAAGTAAATCTAATTTAGGTTGTACCAAATTTGGGTTTGATGTTAATTAAACCTTGCCTAGGCAAGGTTTAGTTAGATTAATTATGTTTAATTTGGGTTTGATTGAGGTGCAAGGATTAATTAAACATACATGTAAGTAAGGTTTAATTTAATTAATTATGTCTAATTTAGGTTAGACCTAATTAAGGTTTATGGTTAATTAAACCTAACGTAAGTAAGGTTTAATTTGATTAATTAGGTCTAAGTTTGGGTTAGACCTAATTTGGGTTCAAAGCTTAATTAAACATAATATAAGTAAAGTTTAATCAGATTAATTAGGTCTAATTTAAGTTAAACATAAGTAGGGTTTAGGTTGACTTAAGCCTAATGTAGTTAAGGCATAAAGATTAATTAGGTTTAATTAGTGTTATAGCTAATTAATGTTTAAGGATTAATTAAACAAAATATATGTAAGGTTTAATTTTATTAATTAGGTCTAAATTGGGTTAGACCTAATTGAGCTTTTAGGATTAATTAAACCTAATGTAAGTACAGTTTAATTAAATTAATTAGCTCTAGTTTAGGTTAGACCTAATTAAGGTTAAAGGATTAATTAAACCTAATGTAAATAATGTTTAATTAAATCAATTAGGTCTAATTTGGGTTAAAACTAATTAGGGTTTAAGGTTAGTTAAGC
>NW_018219747.1:0-8159 GCF_001263595.1 Phalaenopsis equestris
TGGTTGATTATTCCATATTTTATGAAGCAAGTGATCACCATATTGGAGACATTTGTTAGTCTCAAACCTTGCTTGGTTGGCCTGAAAAGTTTATAAGCATAACAATGAAAAAATTTATATATAACCAAATCAACCCATGTAATTTATCTTATAATTCATATATACAAATACTTTTATTAGCTAAATCAAAATAATGTTAGCATAATCACTCAAAATAAAATAAATGATTATTCTCAAATAATCAACATAAATGAGGTTTAAAATTAACAACTAATGGATGTAATGCATGAAATGTATTAGGTAAACACATATTCCTAAAAAAAATATTCTAGCCAAACTTGTCAACTTATAGAACCTCCCTTTAATATACGTGAATGAACAGTCGAGATGCTAGCTCAAAAGCAACATATGTGATTCAAGAAATAAAGGATAAGTGGACTGCTCAACCTCCACTAATCAATTATTGGTAGTCCAACCCTAAAGGGTCATGCAAAAAAAATTCCAACTCCAATGGGTCATGCAGTAGCAACTCAAATCATGCAGTGTTGTGGTAGTGACAATGACCTTGTGAGATGGATATGACAAGGTTTGCAACACCTAGGAAAAATTTCTATTGGTTTTCTCTATTATTGAGGATAAGATCTATATGATAAGAAATTAAATTCAACAATCCTCATATGACACTTACTCTTCAGTGATGGAATCTATAATAATCATTTCTGTCAAAAGGAATAATGTCTCATTGTTATAACTTCACTTCACTCGTGATGGATGAAACCTTGTATCATAGCTAACAAGTGGGTTATTGTTGCCCTAGCTTTTAAGAAAAGCCTCAAAGTCACATGCCACCACTATCATGCATGTGAGAGCCCACCAAATCTAAGGCTCCCAATATTGGATTAATTGACAAAATTCGAATCAATAACTTTTGGTTGTATCAAATTAAGTAGTTTTGTGATTAAAATTTCTTCAAGAGGAAGATTGAAAGAAGTTCAAAATTTTGCAAGGATAATGTCGCAGCATTGGCCCCCAGCACTACTGAGCTGAAATATTAATTTTAGAGCAATAAACTCGAGAGCCTAGCACCGCAACATAGGTTTAGAGCACCACAACAGTATACTAGTAGTGCAGTTGTGCAAGTGGAGACTATATATGAAAGAAAAAAAACTAAGAACTTGGCACCCATGCTGGAATCAATTTCGACGCAAAAAGGGCGACTATTTAAATATTATCGGGCTATTTTTCATACATATATAGCTCCTCATAGTCCAAAATATTCATAATAATTAGCTCGTACACATGTTTTCACATGAACAAACCTTGCACGTGCATATGTGTGTGCATTTTCACTCATCTACCTGCATCTGGGTGCTAGGGTACTCCCATCGAAGCCCAACTCAAGTAGCTTTTGTGTTTAGGCTGAATTATTTATTAATTTGACCATTTCAACTCATATTTAGCCAATTTTTTTGGCATGGGCAGTAAGTAAATGGTCCAATATGAAGGAAGAATGAACTCTTACCTCTTTATCAACCAATTAGATTAATCCTATGTGGAATAAAATAATATTTTTGACCACTTTTGAAGGAAAAATGAAACCATCTTTGGGGTGTAATTGGCACACTTTGGAGGTGAGTTAGGGCGTCTTCTTAGAGGGAGGAAGTAGCCAAAATATGGAGAAAATTTTAGAGAAAAAAGATAAGCCTATTCCTTTCCTTTTGTTTTCTTCTTCCGCTCCTCCTTCTTCTTCATTTTGTAGTGAAAGGAAGAATTCCCTTTTCTTCCTTAAGTGTGACAGAGGTTATGAAGAAGGGTATATTCTCCTTCTCTTACTTTTTGGCATCTTGAAAGGAAGGATAAAGAAGAGGTCTTATTAACCTTCAAATTCACTTACTCAAGTATGGAGGAGATTGTTGAGATGGAGATCAACATCCTGTCTATCTTCATTTTAGATCATGTATGATGATGTTAGACATATATGGTAAGATTAAGTTAGAGAAAATTTCTAATGTAGAAAACATTTCTAAGTCTTATTTCATTTTCTTTAGTTTCTCGATTTTTTATCCCCTTTTAATTTTTCTATTAGAAGTTTAGGATAATAATATTTTTGTCATGTTTCTCAAACCTTAAAACTTGCTTGAATATTCTATCCATTTTGGGTGGATGTAAGGAGTTTTTGTTTTCTTTTTGAGAATGTAGATGTAGGCTTTCATGCCAAAATTGATGCCCATTATGTTGTGAAACTCACAACAACTATTAAGTATACATGTCACCCAAATAATATATAGACTCGAGTTTGTGAATCAATTCTACAGAGAACTTGTTAGTTTCCACTACAGACGAACATTCTAGAATACTAGTCTTAAGTCTAGTTTGAATAAATAAAATTTTGTGAATTTTAAAGTATCAAACCTAATTTTACAAAATTAAAATCCTACTAGAGAAGACTAGTTCTATCAAGTTAAAAACTTCCCTAGAATTAGACTTAAGTTATATAAAGTAATTTGCGTGGTTGCAATTTTTGTTGACAACCAAGAACAACACTATTCCTTAGCTTCTTTTAGGGTCATATGAAGTAGTGGAGTTTCACACTACATTTTAGCTCCCTAACCCATACAAAAAAAAACCCTCATATTTCCAAAAATTTCTTTGTAATTGCATTATTTAGCAACAATATTCTTAATCTCCTAGAATATATATATTAAAATAATCATTCAACTATCCTACTTTTGTAGTATTAGATCAAGATTCATTTTAAATTGTTAATTGTCCAGTTCAAAAGCAAATTGAGTATAAAAACTTGACATACTGACATGCTTCACATGATTCAATAATCACACAACTTGGATTGTACTGAATTTCAAGGTTACCAATTCTAGGGGAAGTGTTTAGGGATTAAGTAGTAGAGATGAAAACAACATATATTTCATTACAAAATCAATGGTAATAATGTTCACGACAAAGACAAATCTCACCAAGACATGCTTCACTGATATGCAGGCTTTCTATAAAGTTTTCCACTGAAGTCTTCAGTCACATCAACTTAACTCACTTGAAAAATCAATCTCTCATAGAATTCTCATTCAAGTGCACAGACATGCTATTGATTGTATTATTGAGTGTTCTCCTCATTATCTTTAGTTGTAAACCCTCTCCTACCTCTTCATATTTCTAAAATGAGTGATATTTATATGATTTATTACCCAAACCAACATGAAACCATGAAAATTTATCTTTCTGAATCATAGGGCTCTTAGGTGCCTAGAACTGGGGCAAAAGTTTCAATAGTTCTGAGTCCTTATTCCTGAACAAGTGCCCTAGTGCCCAAGTGGTGCAAGGTTTTCAAGCTTCAGCTTGGAACAACACTATAATGTTCACATCTGTAGCAAACTTCTTGCCTCTCCATATTTCCAGGCCTAGGAAAGAGGTGCCTTAATGCCAATATTGGATTAAAACATCCATGCTATATGCATTTCCACACCAGGGAAAGCACCCTAGCACTTGGAGAGATTCAAGGGTGCTAACTCAAAACTTTAACATTTTAATTTTTAGCTCCTTTCTCCCCAAATTGTCTTTAGCACTTTCACCTAAATACTGCATAAAACACTAAAATACCCACATTAAATATAAAAACAACACAAATAAAGATATAAATAATATATAATAACACACACATTAGATACATGTCAAACTCTCTCAAACTTAAGCATTATTTACCCTTAAGTAATTTAATGCCTCACATTTAGATTTTATGCAAATTATTGGTTACTCAAGTTTAGGATTTTTGGTTTATTTAATAATAAAGTAAGGAAATCCTCCAGGATAAATAAACCTTATATAATTTAATTAAATCAATCATATAATGTTAGTTAAGTTTTATTTTTCTTAAACATCAGTATTTTATACCTAAAGTTGAGGAGGTATTTGGTTCTCTAACTCTAAAAAGTTGGTTTGAAATATTTTCTTCAAACTCATGCTTAACCTCAGGCTTAACCATTAAAGCTCCAAAAATAATTTTCTTTTAAATTAGATTTTTTTAAATTTTGTTATTCTTATGATTTTTCTTTTATTTTGTTTTTAATTATTTCAAAGAGGATTATTATATTTGGTTAAATTTTTCTATAATAATTTTGAATACCAACTCTTTATTAGGCTAAATTCCCAATTTTCTCCTACTTTAATTCTAAATATTGAGATTCAAAAATATTCTATCTTAGTTAAGTTTTTGAATTGGTTAAATATTAAATTTTACACATTTAATGATTTAATTTTATAATTAGTAAATTTTACTTTAGTCTCAATTTTTATGGGTTTTGACATAGATTATTGGTTAATACCAAAATTCATGTTATTCTTAGTGATTTTCTAAAATTTGGGTATTTACTTTAATTTAAGAAAAAATTTCTACACAAAAAGTCTTTTCCCAAAGTTTATGTTATCCTATAAAAACAGATATAGGAAAGAGAAATAAACTAAACACATATGTGTAAAAATATAATAAAAAATACATAGGAAAGTAAAACATGCAGGAGTGTGATAGAGAAAATATATGGGGTATGTTGGTTTAATTTTTGTTGGTTTTAAAAATAATTTGATTTAAGATAAGCATAATTTTGATTTGGAAAAAAAATAATTTTAATTATTAAAAATGAAACCTAATAGATCTCACATATTTGATTATTTAAATAATCGAACACAACATCACAAGTGATGTCATCTCAAAAGGCAAGAATATCACTTAATAAATAGCTTAATTATTTAAACTAACAAATTTAGGATATTTGTTTCGTCTGCAAAATTTCCAACAGATTCTTCCTCTATCTTATATGAAGATTAGATAAAGTTTAGATTATCTAGGTTACTAATTTTCATATAAGTATAAGTCCTTATAGTTAATTACATTTTAACCAACCAAAATCACTTAAGAGAACTCTCGATTAAGATCAATGTTTCTTCTTCAAGAATTCAATGTTTAGTTCTCATGATTGGTCGAAGGAAAATGAAGTGGGAATGACTCAATCTGGAACAATTATTTTTTGGAAACCAAAGAAGCAAAAAGTAAGGGATGTCTCAGATTCCGAGAAGACCTCAGTGATTTCCTAAGTTATTTTATGATTTGGCTTTACATTTTGGAAGCAATGTTATTTAATATTTTACTCCTATAATTTTATTTTAAATCTAGGACTTGCATTACGTGACATACGATCACCACATTTAGCCTTGGAAGATAGAAGGATTTACGTCTCATAATCATAAAAAAAGTTGGGGCTTATATCACATGACATACGATCATGTGAATCCCTAAAAGACAATATGAGGATTTACGTCATGCTAGATGAACAACCTCAAAGTCCTAAGTAATTATGTTGTTTAAGTCTATGGAAAGTTTAGTTGAGGAACATCCTTTGTTTTATGTTTTAATCTTGATCGTTGCATGAAGGTTGAACTCCACTTGATCATATCATTACCTCGTCCTGTAAAAAGAGGAGGAAAGAGAGAAATCATTTCTTGAATGACCCAACCTAGGTACTTTGTTGTTATTTAATTTTTGTGATCCTTTGAAGTGTATTTAAGTTTATAATTGTTGTTATTCAAGACCATTTAAAGAAAGGGAAGATATTTTAATTATGTTAAGAGTGCCGGTCATCTCATGGTACCGTCTTCCTAGCATCAATGTTAGTCTAAATAAGTTGTTGGACTTATTTAGACCAACAAATTATTTAGACCGAGGAACTCTTATTAGCAACCATAGGTTACCTCCTCCAAAAAGTCCTCATAAATCCAAAAGGGTGAATTATTACTATGTTACTATTATTTTAAATTATATGAATACTTTAAATTGATTTATATTAAAAAATAATTTATGATTTTATTTAATTGAATGTGTTTTGCTATGAATTTTTTGAGAAATTGTTAAAATTATTTTATTAAAATAATTTGTTGGTCATGCGTTATAGGGTTCCAATCTTAAACATATATCCTAAGCCTTCTATCATAAGCTTCATACAAAAAAATAATAAATTATACATTTTTATAGTTTTCCATCCAAAACATATGTCCTATATTCTCTACCCTAAAGGTTTCTTTTCACATGCCCAGAATATAGTCAATTGAAGAAGAATTGTAATACAACATGTATAAATGAAGCATATATAATTAAGTACACTAAAAGAAAAGGTAGTAGCATGTATCTGCTGGCTCTGATGCCATTTTGTATATAAATACAAGAATTAAACAATCACTGAGCTTTTTTTTTTTGGAAATTTTAAATAAGTATGTTTGTATAATATTAGATGATAAATGATACACCTAAAATATATAGTATTTTTAGACACATTTTTATACTTATTTTAGAGATATTGCGCTTTAATGGAAGGTATTTTTGTGTTTTTCTTGCAGATACAAGTAAAAAAAAAAAAAAAAACTTAAGGAATTAAAAAGGATCAAATTTGGAGAAAAAATGTGAAAAATTGTGCAAAAGAGTTTTGGCTCATAAGCGCTAGATACGGTGCTTAAGCACCGGTTAAACAGAGAAGGCTGCGCCTAAGTGCCGAGACCCCGCGCTTGAGCGCCAGTGGCACTTACTAGATGAGTAAAATCTATTTTCATGAATTTTGAAGAGATTTTTGAGGCACCCATTGGCTTAATAGGTGGTCGTAACCACCATGGACGAAAATTATCATGAAAGGATGCGTCTCTTGGAAAAATACATCAAATCAAGACACATTTTGAAGAGATCTCAAGGTACCTCTTGGAAAATTATAAAAGAAAGAAGTGAGGACTTAGAAAAGAGTCTTGAAGATATTGACGAGTTTTGAAAGTTCTTCCCTGGTGAGTTAGTTCGGAGAGATTCTTAGGAACCACTTTTTATTTACTTTATCATTTTTGTTATTTTGTTTTGTGTGATTGTAAAAGAGAAGATATTCAAAGGAACTTCAAGAGCTTGGTGGACTTGAGATAAATTTTTTTCTTTTTGTTTTAGACTGCTTTTGGTTTTAATTGAGACTTGTTGTTGGTTTGATAATGATTTCTTCTTCTAAACTAAAGTGTGATTTCATTTTCTCCATGAATTCTGAGTAGTTTTCTTTATCTTTCTTCTTAAAATGATAAGCAATTAAGTTTTGGATGAAAATTGTGGAGAGTATTGATCTATGTTGGAAAAAGTTGAGATGATTTAAATCCATGCACTTTATTTACTTCTTGATTTGGCCTATCCAGAAGTTAAAATTTGTTGTGAGAACATGTAAGAGCCGGGCAGGTATTGGCTCAGTCAATAATTGGAAAGAATCACTAACAATTAAAAAGAATCACATGAGATTGTAGGAATGAGAATGTAGTTCATATGATTGAGTGCAAATAAATAGGTAAATATTCATTGATGGGTGTAGAGTTAGATGACTTTAAAGTGACGGGTTAAAACCGCTAACTTGGTTTATTGTTTTAGGTTCTGATAAGAGAATGTTAGCCCTCAGGTGGAGAGAATCGAGGGAACTCTAGAGTGAGAGCTAATATCTTCCCTACCTAGCCGGTCTTCAGAACTATTCAAACTTTAAATGGGTAAAGAATATTATTGCTCCTATTTGACACAACAAAATTTGCATACTTCCACAATAGAATTCCTATACTTATTACTGATTCATGAAAAGAAGAAAGATATTTTCATATTTTATGCTTTTCTTCTACATAAACTCAAGTTATTTAAAAGTTGCCATTGTTTCGTTCAAATATCAAAAATACTAAAAATATTTAAATTTTAAATTCCTACAAAAGAATCATTTTTAGTTTAAGTAATTATCTTTTTAAAAATAAAAAAAATTTCTAGAAAGTGCATATTACATAATCTTCCCTATGGGTTCGATATTCAGGTCTTAAACAAAAAGTCCTATATTACTTGATAACGATACATGTACTTGCGTAGTATCCCAATATAAACATATATAAATTAAAAAGTTAAATTCTGATTTTTTTTCAGGATCAAGTTTTTAGTTTTGTTGCAAAATAAGGAAATATAAGTGAAAAATATCATCAAAACTATTGTTATACTGTGCATAAGCATTAAGTCGGGATCAAGTAAAATTTTGTCAGAAAACAAAAAAAATTAAAAATCTTAAAAAATCCAAAAAAATTACAGAAATGACAAACCAAAATAATCAAAATGT
>NW_018219747.1:8197-8412 GCF_001263595.1 Phalaenopsis equestris
GATTATGTCAACCCTACGGTAGATGAACTTCATTGTAGTATTCAAAAACCTACTATAGTGGCTAATTCATTTAATCTTAAACCTGTTATGATCCAAATGGTATCAAATAATCAGTTTGGAGGATCACCAACTGAAGATCTAAGTTTACATCTTACCAATTTTCTAGAATTGTATGCTATATTTAAATATGATGGTGTTTCAGATGATGTCATAAG
>NW_018219747.1:8515-8837 GCF_001263595.1 Phalaenopsis equestris
CACACAAAAATTCCTTGCTAAATATTTTCCACTATCAGAAATTCCTTGCTAAAAAACTGTGAAGCTTAGAAATGATATTACATCTTTTTGTCACTTTGAAGGGGAATATATTTATGAAGCATAAAAACAATTTAAAGAACTCTTAAGAAAGTGTCTACACCATGCTATACCAGATTTGTTAATAATTCAAACCTTCTATAATGGATTAATCCACCTTCAAAAACTGCAAAGCTTAGAAATGACATTATACCTTTTAATAAATTTGAAGGGGAATCTATTTATGAAGCATTGGAACAATTTAAAGAACTCTTAAGAAAGTGTC
>NW_018219747.1:10048-11173 GCF_001263595.1 Phalaenopsis equestris
ATAACAATTCGGGCGGTACTAATCAGCAATGGGGGAACAACCAAGTAAACCCATTGGGAAACTGGAACAACCAAGGGAATAATAACTATAGATCTACTTATCCTCTAGGTTTCAATAATAATACACAATTTAAGGATAAGAAGTTGTCTATAGAAGAAGTGGTGTTACAAATGGATAATCAGTTACAAAGTCAAGGAGCTACAATTAGAAATATTGAGATCAACTTGGGCAAATCGCAAGTTCGTTAAGTAATAGATCCCAAGGAATACTTCCTAGTAATACTGAATCAAATCTAAAAGACCAGAATAAAGAACAGGTTAAAGTCATACAACTTAGAAGCAGAAAAGAGTTGGAAGGTAGGGTTCAAAAATAGATTGAAGTAGACAGAGAAGAAATTGAAGAATCAAAAGAGGACGCTCCGAAATATTTTGAAAGACCTATTTCTTCAAAAATTGATTTAGAAAAACCACCACCTCCATTTCATCAGAGACTTTGACAATAAAAGTTGGATAAGCAATTTTCAAAATTTTTGGAAATATTTAAGAAGCTTACAATCAATATTCCATTTGCTGAAGCCTTGAACAAATGCCAAGCTATGTAAAGTTTATGAAGGATATTCTCAATAGAAAAAGGAAGTTTTAAGATAATGAGACTGTTGCACTTAGTGAGGAGTGCAGTGTTATAATTCAAAAGAAACTTCCTGAAAAGCTTAAGGATCCTGGTAGCTTTACAATTCCATGTGCAATAGGAGACAGATTTTATGAGAAATCTTTATGTGATTGAGGTGCAAGCATTAACCTTATGTCATTATCAATATTTAAGAGATTGAGATTAGGAGAAAAAACCCCTACTACAATAACTCTGCAGTTAGGAGATCGTTTAATAACCTATCCTAAAGGAGTTATAGAAGATGCTCTAGTGAAAGTGGATCATTTTATCTTTCCTATTGATTTCATTGTGCTATATATGGAGGAAGATAAGGAGATACCTATCATTTTGGGGAGACCTTTCCTAGCCACAGGAAGATCAATGATAGATGTGCAGAAAGGGGAATTAATAATGTGCGCCAATGTCAAACTGTTATTTTTAGCATTTTAAAATCAATGAAATACCCTGCAAAAGGTA
>NW_018219748.1:0-2174 GCF_001263595.1 Phalaenopsis equestris
CGACAAATTCTGCATCAGTTCTTGAAGGGTGTCTTTTAATAAAGTTATGTAGTGTCATGGTAGTCACTACTATCTGGACCTGCTTCGGAAATGAATAAGTGGGCATATCACACAATATAATTTCTTCTTTCACACTCCGAATGATCGTTCGATTACGCCTCGCAATGATGAATGTCTTTTATTGAATAATTCTTGTTTTCCCACGTGCTACACCGCTTGACCTTTCAAAATTTGGGATATGATACTTTGTATCTGGATACGGCTTAAGAAACCCCCTTTGTAAGGGATATCCAGCGTCGACCAAATAGTACTTCTCAGTTGTGTGATGTTTGTTATAAATGGAAATTCAAAAGAAAATAAATTTCTGAGATATACGTACCTAGAGGAGGGTAAGGGAACCCATATGCTCGGTTTCTAGTAGCAAACTTGAAAACACGACTATCGTGTGCGCTACCTTCCCATATAGTCATCACGAAAGTAAAACACATATTGAAATCACACACGACTATGATATTTTGTGTTGGGGATCCACAACTTCCGATGTAAGCGATTTTCTCTGCATGAGACAGTCGTGCATCGACGTGTGTTCCGTCAATAGCTCTAATACAGTCCTGTGGTGCTGAGAGTAATTAAAATCAATTGTATATTTTTCTTGAAATTGAATATCATGTCGGGCACTTACCTTGAAGAAGGACATGTATCGAGGGTCATTTGCAATTTGTGTGGGAATGGTCTGGAACGTTGGATCATCGGGCTTTACGGTTTTACTATCTTATATGCCAGACTCACCAACGCATTCAAACCAATGGAAAAATATCTACTAATGGTTTCCAATGAATGTTGGAAGTGCTCCATCGCTCCTCTAACAGATTCATTTTGGGATAAGATATACAGGGTAATTGCCAATACCTCTTTGATAGTTGTTCTTGATGAGCCGTGTAATCCATGAAGATCCTGAAGTTCATTAAGCAAGTCGAGAAATATCACCAGCATCAGACGGAATATGTTTGCAAACCTTGTCGGGTGTCCACGTAATAACTCCCTGACCCATTTATCTTCAATCTAACTTGGTGTCATACAAGGTGCTCGATCAACGTATGTATGATAGTAGTAGTATAACAAGATGAGTGCGAGAGCGACTTTGCGGTTGTGGTTACGTTGTTCTTCATCCATTCTACAAGATGTGGTAAATGTTATTTTTCTAAACATGTTAAAAGTTAAATTGAAGTAACAGGAATGATGCTACAACATTAAACATAAACTATAATGACACAAATAAAGAGCTGTCTAAATGACTTGTACTGAAATGAAGAGATAGTAGCAAAGAGTCCATCACATAATTATTACAATGAGTGATACTAAAATAAAAATAAATGTCAACCCTAATCAATCATTCATAAAAGATTGCAAGTAAGAAAATCAGAATTCTGGGTCCAAATTTGTGAAGAACTGTATATGAGTGGAGTTCCCTAACAACTTCACATATTTTAAATACATGGGTTCATCTTCCTTAACACCATGATATGTATTCAGGATTTTAAGGCACTCCTGAATTGAGTAGTTGTTTGGTGTTGGTGTTGAGTGTTGGTGTTGGTGTTGGTGGTGGTGGTGGTGGTGGTGGTGGTTCAAGTAGTGATTCTATGGAAACTTTGACAAATGCGGCTCCAACTTTCTTTTTTTATGCTTTAGGATACTTTGTCCCACCGGTTGACCACCAGTTGATTGAATTTATGTATGGAGTTGGCTGGGACGTTCTCCAAATTCACCTATGTGCTCAGTTGCAATGTCATGTGTTAAACCAACAAAGCTCTGGTCAGTTGGGGTGAAAGCACGACTTCCGGTAGTGATAACACCTACAAACATGCTATCCAACTTTTCCTCTAATACCGGATCAATGCCGTTAAATTTGAATTTTTTTGCAGCTGGTACTACCCGTAATATAATAAGAGACAAATAGTCAAAATCTTTAGAAAAATGCAATCAACGCAAAAAGTAAATATAGGTATGTATTTACCGCTAACTTCTCAGCCCACCATTCATTTGGTGCATCTATTGTCCGCTGAAGTGGATTCCAACCTAATCCTGTTGATCATCTTTTAAGTTCTTTCCAAATTTTTCAGTCTTTTTTTTAATTGATCTCATTTGTTTTTAAGTTTCATCCGATCGTAATCCCT
>NW_018219749.1:0-493 GCF_001263595.1 Phalaenopsis equestris
GGAACGTAAAGGGAAACGTGAAAGATTTTGTGAAGATGTGGAACACGAAGAAGACATGCAGGATTCTTGTGAAATGAGGATGTGGAGCGTGAGGGAAACGTGAAGGATTTGCGAAGATTGACATTGGTGAGGAAAAAAAAATGTGAAACTTTGTGAGATTTTGTGCAGAATGTGAAATTCCGCGGCGATATGAAGGGTGATATGAAGAAAACCGGTGCAGACCAGGGCAGTTGTGCTACCCAAGCAAAGAGTAAGAAATCTCGAACTCGAGAAATTTATCATTTTCTTTTCTTTTTGTTAGGATTTGGACCCAGTTTCAAACAGGCACGAAGTCTGAGCTTCTAGGAATGAGTCTGTCTCTGAAACATTACAAGGCACAGTAGCAAAGCACAGTACTTCTTGAAGTATTGTCCACTGACAAATGACAAGTGTAGAGCATAATCCACTCTTTAAGGTGTTATCAGAATTATATTCTTTCAAGTACCTATAAAGA
>NW_018219750.1:0-305 GCF_001263595.1 Phalaenopsis equestris
AATATATTATTATATAAAAAGTTATATTTATATTTTTTTTTTTTGAACCATTTCGAGCGGAACAAGAGCGACTAGCGAACAGTTTGTTCGCTCGTGTTCGGCTCTTTTACATTTCGAGCTTAAAAATTTATTCGTGTTCGGCTTGTTAGTCGTTAGCTTAACGAACTAGCCGAACACGAGCATAACACGAGTTGTTCACGAACAACGAGCCAAATTGACAGCCCTAATTCCTACAAGAAATAGAACAAAAAATTTCCGGCGAAAACAAAACAATCGGTTCGTACCTTCCTCTCCCGGAAGCCGAT
>NW_018219751.1:0-352 GCF_001263595.1 Phalaenopsis equestris
CGATGTTTTCCTAAGGCTTGAAGTCCTATTAAGAATTTTTCCCTTGAATCTTCGCAAAATAGCCTGTAACCGCTCGTTCATAAGACGATGGTCTTGTGCCCAAAATGCTAGACATCAAAGAAAAATAAGAAGTGGTTGGAATTTCTAGAAGAGTGAGTCTCAATTCTAGTTTACTAAAATGGTCAATAGGAACTCCTACAGCTAGATCCTAAGACCTTAGAAAAGGAAATGACCTCAAAAATGAGGTCAAAAAATGGACCCCCAATAGGTGTGGTGTGCTGACCAAGTACACCGCGCTGGTGTTGACCGAATGGATGAACAAACCAAGGAATGTTTAAGTAGACCGATCGAA
>NW_018219752.1:0-37667 GCF_001263595.1 Phalaenopsis equestris
TGGAGGGTTATTCTAGTTGCTTAGATGGAGTTATGCCTACTTTTTTTGGTTTTATTGCCATGCCATGTTGATGTTTACTATGGTGTTAGTGGTGTTATTTTAGTGCTAAAGTCTACGTGATTTTTGGTGTTCTTGTAGTGTTATGAAGTTATTGCTGGAATGTTATGCTTTACCGAGATTGTAGTTTTTATGTGGTGTATTTATCATATTTATAATTGTTATAATATTATGCAAATTTGCAGCTTGCTGAGACAAAAAATGATATCAATGATTCAATTGTGTAAAATTTTCTTCACACCATTATCCACAATGAACAAGAAACATATGAAAACTATTGTGCCTATGCACACCTTATTGGTTTAACTGCCCGAAAGGACCATAGCAATTTTTGGCCAAACTCAAAGAAAATTAAGACAAAAGACTATTTATGTGGAAATGCTGGCCACAAGAGAGAGCTAAAGATAACAAATACAACGAAGTACAAAAAAATAGACACAAGGACTGGTTGTCAAGCCATGGTTCGATATGCTATCATATTGAGGGCAACTGAACGGTTAAGAAATTTTTTGAAAGTCATAACCACCCTTTGGCAAAAATTGAGGATAAACATCTTCTGCGTTCCAGTAGAAAGATAAACGAGATAAATGCAAATGTGCTGGGCTCATAACAATATCAGGGATTAGAAAAACAGATGCATTAACTTCATTGATACAAATGTTGAGGGAGTAGCGAATATGGAATTTACGAAGAGAGTTGCATATACTTTCATTCAAAGGGATAGAAGAGATAAAATTAAACATGGCGATGCTAATTCTCTACTATAGTTATTCGTGGAAATACAAGCTGAGGATAACATGTTCGCTTGAGACATCCAAACTGACGAGGATGACATAGTAACGAGTTTTTTTTGGAGTGATGACACATCCAGACTTGATTATGACAGTTTTGGGGATGTCATAAATTTCGATACAAGCTACAAATTGAATAAGCATAATATATGTTGTGCTCCTTTTGTGGGGGTTAACCAATACTGATAAAGTGTTCTCTTTGGAATTTGATTTTTGTCGGACGAGACGATTGATTCTTTTAAGTGGTTATTTAAAGCATTCTTTCGTGTAATGGATGACAAACATCTAATCACAATTTTTACCAATCAGGATTAAACAATGATAAGAGCTATCCAAGATTGTCTCCCAGAAACACGACATAGAATATGTCTGCGACATATCTACAAGAAATTTCCATCAAAGGTGCATTGTGGCATTGACATTAAGAGTGTTAGCAACCTCTTTTATAAATACATGAGCAAGTGCAACTCCGAGGATGAGTTCGAAGAGACTTGGTCCCTAATGATTGAGCAAGGAAACCTACACCACAACGTGTGGTTAGATGATTTGTACAATATAAGACATAGGTGGTCGACAAACTTTAATAGGAATGGGGATCCTATCAACACAAAGAAGCGAGTCCACAAATAATATATCATGGTGTATGCAAGCCCACGAGCCCCCTCACTAAATGTTTTCTGGGCCTTGAAAATGTTATGAAATCATGGAGAAAAAATGAGAAGGATGAAGAATTCAAAAGTGCTCAGCCCGTTACTACGCCTGTGGTTAAAACCAGCCCAGTGTTGAGGCAAGCTGCTTCATTTTATACAAGGAAGCTCTACTCAATGTTTGAGGGAGAGTTATTGCATGGGTCATGTGGACTAGCCATCAAAATCTACGTAGAAAGAGATTTTGAATATTACGGAAGGAATTTGGATAATCAGGGGAGAAACAAACCCTGAATTATTAATTTTGACAAGATTAATTGTGATATCACATGCAACTGTAAAAGATTTGAGATGATGGGGTTATTGTGTGCTCACTGTCTACTTGTTCTTAATTTCATAAATATAACAAAGATTCCTGACAAATATTTCTTATTGCGATGATCTGTGCGTGCAAAGAGGGACATCTATAATAGCGTTGGATACAAACATCTCAAGGAGTCCCAACTATCAAATGGATCTTCAAGTGACTTTTTATTTCACACACACGCTCAGAAGTTTGCATACCAACTTATTAACAGAGCA
Source organism: Phalaenopsis equestris (assembly GCF_001263595.1). Lineage (NCBI taxonomy): Eukaryota > Viridiplantae > Streptophyta > Magnoliopsida > Asparagales > Orchidaceae > Phalaenopsis > Phalaenopsis equestris. The sequence goes on from NW_018219752.1 coordinate 2,078, forward strand.
CAAGGAATTGAACTGGCTAAGCAACGTATGCTGGAATCATTTAAACAATTATCTGTAGATTTTGTGCCATATTAATTGGGAAAGCACCTCAAGCAAAGAATAAGAACAAAAGAAAGAAATCTCCAAATATCGAGTGCAATTTAAATGTCCCGACAAAGATGAGGCCAAAAGGAATCTCCACTTCTAAGTTAAAAGGTTATTGAGAGAAAAATAAGAGAGTAAAAAGTATGTATGTCAACATTGAAGAATTACTGAACCATCTGAGAGGGTATCTAAATTACTCTAACTTAAACCATTTGAATGCAGGAAAGGTGCAAGAAGCTTCAACAAGTCAAGAACCACTAATCTCATGTGAGACAAATTTGTCTGCGATATCGGATTATCGCAGTCAGCTATGTTTTTGAAATTCCGCATTTACACATTATTTTAATTAAAAAATGTTCTTGAGTGTTAATTTGATGTTTCTCTTAAAAGACAGGAATACTTTACACCTCAGACATCACAAACTTACACTGACATGTTGATGCGGTCCATTGTTGAACTCTGAGTGTAGCGTAACACATCATCGTTGGCATGAACAATCTCAAAATCTACAATTAATTCTGTGCTGTTTTGGTGCAAACAAATTTATCAATTGTAGTAATATATGAGATATCAATCTTTAAATTCCTTTAAATTGATGTATTAGATATCAAAATATATTGAGAATCTTAAAATAGTTTAAATTTTGTACATTTGTTCCCGTAGTGTTTGGTTTTATTCTGACAGTATTGTGGCAATTTTCTGGTAGTATTGTGACAATATTCTAGTAGTATTGTGGCCATTTTCTATTAGTATTGGAATATTCGGCCGTGGTAAAGGTTTATTCTCCCGTGTGATTAGAATATTCGAAAGTTTTAGTCAAGCTTTATTGAGGTAATATTTTAGCGCGCGGTTGGATTGAAATATTCAACAATAATAAAAGAATATTGCCCAATAAGATTGGAATATTTGGCGTTTTTATTTAAGCATTATTACGGTAATATTGTGAAGAACGATTAATATCGCAGTTAGATTGGAATAATCTGTCGCGGTAAAAGAATATGCCCTCGTGAGATTGAAATATTCAGCTGTTTCATTCCAGTTTTATCACAGGAGAACGTGGATAATGACGCGGTCAGATTGGAATATTCTGCAATGTTATTAGGGCATTATTGGAATATTACATATGGGTTTACTGATATTATGAAATCTTTTGAGTATTTAAAATAGTACTCTGGAGCTTTTTATTCTTGAATGAAAATTATTAATAAGTTTTCATAATTTTATTTAAATAAATAAAATTATTATGAAATATCTAAAAAAGTTTGAATAAAAAAAGCTTTCAAAAAATACAAATATTATTGAGCTATAACAAAAAATACATAAAAAGTTTGTTGTGATAAAAGTAAACAAAAATAAATACAAATATTATGAAATTCCCTAATTTCTGAGAAAAACACTTTCCAAACTTTGTAATGATGAAAGTAAACAAAAAAAAAAACCACAACAATAAGAAGCTATAACACAAAAATGAGTCTCTAATCCAAGGATACTCACTCAAAATAAATAATATATACACATAAACTTCCTCTTTGATCGCTGTGGTTATAGCTATTACCTCCTATACAAGATGGTGGAATTTCTTTTTTGCTTGTAAAGTGCATTAATGAATGCAAAAAGCCATGCATGAACTGGCTAAATATTATCAATGAACATTCGAAAAGAATTTTGTTCACTTAGGAGACATAATCAATGAACAAAGATCATGGGCAAACTCTGCCCTAAATTTTGACATATTCGCCTGCTAATCTTCTTCTTCACTCCAGTCACTATGGTGGACTTGAACTAACTTTTCCATAAAATAGCATACAAACATTCCACAATCAATGCTATTATTCTGTATAGGGAGTCCATTTATGACTGATAGTGACCATTTGGATAGATTGGCCTTGAACCACTTTCCAACATATTTTACAAACAATTTGATCTGGAAAATTTTCATGTGGAAGTGATTAGTGCATTGAGAAAGCTGAATAAGATTGATATATTCTGCCAAGAATACTTACAACATCATGCCTATCAGCTTTATAACAAAAACTTTAAAAACAATTCATCAAAAGGTGTAGAACACTCCCCGCTTGAAAAATTCAAAATGTCATTCTTAACTTGGCCTGCATCCACACTGGAAGACAAATATTTTTTCCACTTTTGCACTTCTCTGTTCGGCATGCCTATCAGTAGGGCAATCTCATCAAAGCTTATCCTGAGATCTTTCCCGCCCATTCTGAATACCATTAGTTCATATTGCCAACACTTTAATATTTGTAGTGTTAGAAGCTCATATTGCCAACACTTTAATATTTGTAGTGTTAGAACATTGTCTGTAGATAAGGAGGTAGATCAAAAAATTGATCTACATTCAATAGTCTCAAGCTATTTCTTCTCTCCTTTGATAAGCCAAGTTTGACCGTATCAAGAACGTTTCTTACAAAAGATGAACGACACCTGCAACTGAAGGACCTTAGGTTCACAAACTTGCAAAAAAAGATCATGCAAAAAATATAGCCAATTAGCTATCTATAAATCAATAACATGAGTAAAACAACAAAAAATTACACCTCAACAACATTAAAAGAGATAGAGGTGTTATTCAAGTTTTATTAAGGTGTTCTTTTATTATTCTTGAAGTGTTATTGAAACATTATTATGGTTTTATCATGATTTTATTATAATATTATTATGGTGTTATTATGGTATTAATATAACACTAGTGTTATTATGGTATTATTATGTTGTTATTATGGTGTTGGTGTTATTATAGTATTATTTTGGTGTTCTTTTGGTAGTATTTCAATATTATTATGGTTTTATTATAGTGTTATTTTAGTATTACTCATGCGTTACAGATGAATTATTTTTCTATTTATTATTGGGTTATTTTGGTATTCTAAAGATCTTATTGCACGGTTTTGTAAGTTTATTTCTAAGAATAAACCATTATGAATACAAAAAAAGGTATCGAAATAGCACCATACTGCAATGCTAGATTTTGAGAGCAACTACAAAAAGAAAAGATATTACCTTAATGCACTTTCATGACTCTTGAGCTCTTTAGTGTTCTTCTTCTTCATCTCTTTTCATTCCTTCTTCTGCTCTATAGTTTCCATCGTCTTCGACACTTCAGTCTCTTCGGTGGGCTAGTTAGCTTCCATTTTTTTGTGAAGAGGGGACTCAAACAGGACAAATGGTGATTCCAAGTGCAAACCCTAGAACACGCAGTGATTTCTCTTGCAGAAGAGGGGAATGGAGGAATACAGATTAAACTGCCCGGGCATCGGTTTACCTTACCAATGCTGTTTTATTTTGGTAGTTTAAATTCCACCCAATTGGGAGGGGTCCGACGAGATTAAATAGGCGGGAAAATTCCAAAAAATTGCCTTTTCATGTCATTATACGCTGGGTTGGGCCGTATCGCGTAATTAAAAGAGTTTTTTTTTGTTAATTTTTTTAGGAGTGGGACTAACACATACATGTGTCAATATTTGATTGGAGCCCAGACGAGTCTCTGCGTCTGGAGTCCGGACCAAATAAGTGCTCCAGTCATTCTCCCTAACGATGAATGCGATGATTTAAACTGTGAAAGTGGTCAAAAGAAGGAAGTCGAGCAAACAAACAAGAAGTTCGAGCAATAAAGAAAGAAAGCCGGGCAAAAAAGTGAAATACAAATTCAGTCCGCAGCTGGCCGCTCGTCGGCGAAGGGAGCATAGATCAAAGGTTTCAGTCGAGAAAGGGGAAAAGCAGTAAAGGAAGGAGGTGTCGTGGGTTTTCGTCAAATGTGGAAGGCGAGGTCGAGTAGAGCATGAGGGAGCGGAAGAAAGGTTCTTCATGAGAGTAGGGGGCATATTCGAGAGTTTCAGCTCGAGTGGCTATGCAGGCGAGGAGTTGGCATGAGAGAGTCGGCTAGGTTTTCCACTGAATGGGGGGAGAATCAGAAGCTAGGGATGTGTGCATGAGTTTAATTAGTCTCTTGTCGGCCACCAGATTGAAATTTGTGGATTACTTTTAAAATAATTTAAATTTAATATATAATCTATCCTAGGAATCAACTCATTTCTTGCTAGCGAGACTAAATTACATAAACTAAAGATTTATGACATCCGTTTGATTTGCGAACCTTTTATATGTTGATAGACAACTTCCCCTATCTAATATAAGGACTAGATATGGTTTATATTACTTGAGTTCTTTTGTTTTCTATAAGGGCAAACCCCTATAGTTAATTACATCTTAAATGACTGAAGTTACTTAAGAAAACTCTCGATGATGATCAGAAGTATCATCTTCAAGATTGCAAAGTTTGGTTTTCAAGGTTGGGGATAGGAAAAATCAAATGAGAATGGATGAATATATGAATAATTATTTTCGGAATCCAAAGGAAGAAAGGTAGGGGATGTCATAGATCCCGAGGAGAGCCTCAACGACTTTCCAACTATCATATTATTTGGCTTCATTTTTAAAGAGATATTATTTAGTGTTCAATCCTACCAATTATATTATTTAGGGCTTACACTTGCATGATACTGATCAAACAAATAGCCTAGAAAGATAGGAGGGTTTACGTTGGAATGAACGCAACTCATAATCCTAAAGAAAGTTACGACTTATATTGCACAACATGATTGCACAAAAGTTTAAAAATAAAGTGAGTATTTATATCACACTAGGTAGGTGACCTCCAAATCCTACGACTAGTTGTTTAAACTAGGAAGAGTTTGTTGATGATGATCCTGCTTGCTCCCTCGAAAATGCAAAAGTTTAAAAATAAAGTGAGTATTTTTATCACACTAGGTAGGTGACCTCCAAATCCTATGACTAGTTGTTTAAACTAGGAAGATTTTGTTGATGATGATCCTGCTTGCTCCCTCGAAAATGTTCTTTTTGCGTCCTCGTAGTGCTGCCCACAGAGTTTGCTCCAAGCTTCCCGTCACGATGGCTTAAGGTTTTATTTTTTTGTAGTTTATGTGACGTGTTTTAGTTGTGCTTGCTGTCAAAGTTCAAAAGTTTTGGGGAAATTTTAATTCAAGTTAAGTGACACAGGTTAAAATCCTATGATTCCATCATCCCAGCATCACTATTTTCTTTTTAGTCTATTTAGTCTAAACGAGTTGTTAAGCTCATTTGAATTGAAGAATTCTCGTTAGCAACCATGGTTACCTCATCTAAGAGATCTTTGTAAACTCAAAAGAAGTGGATTAGGTTTGTTCAAGAGGTTTAAAAGTATGTTAATATTTTTGAAAGTGTGCTTTTGTTATTTTTTTATTTTACATGTAAAATGTACATGGTAAAGAAACAGTGGAGTAAAATAGTAAATACCACAATAAATAAATTGTAAGTAAATACCTGGGCCTCTGCTACCGCTACATGGATAGTATTATAAAACATAATATAATTGTAGGAAATTTAAGTAAATTGCGAGAAAAGAAAGCAAGAAAATCAAGAAAGTTTAGTACAGAAAGTCAGAAAACAACATCATAGGAAAATATAAGTAAAGAAAATAAAACCTGTAGTCACATATGAAAGACGAGGACTAAGTGTAAGACATTAGTGGAGCTGAAGGCTCATAGTTAGACTGTGTGCTCTATAACTCCAAATTTGATAAAAGCCGCCAACCTGACAATTCGAGGAGGAGAATCCTTAACCTTGATCCAAATAATTAACCTGTGGACTTTTATCAGTTTTTATCAAGGATTCTTTCATTTTCTTCATTCATGTAGAATTTACTTTAACAAGAAAAGGTAATTATGTCATAAGAGGAATTTTTGATTTCTTAAGAATTCTGTAAAGTAGTATAATCCAGACTAATTACTCTAATTAGACTAGAACTACCAACATACTAAGAGTGTTGTTGACATCACTTTTATTGAGATCTAGTTTTCTTCTCTTAGGAGCCTAGGATCTCTAGCTATAAGACTTTCGGATCTAGCTATAAGACTTTCCTGTTGACTATCCTAGAGGACTAGAGATGGAACCCAACCCATTTGAAATTCTAAGCACATCTTTACTCTCTTGGAGTTCCACATGTATGGTTTTGACCTCTAACACTTAGAAGGTTGAAACCAACACGGGGGAGCTCAAGGGGAGTCCCAATAGAATGTCAGGCCTTAGGGTGGCTTGGTCTTGGTCAGGATTACACACACTTGAACCTATCACAAACCCTAAAATCACCTACACTTATCCCATTCCCCAACTCTTTTGGAAACTCATGTGGGTGGTCCCCAAACCCTTAACCCTTGGCTAGGATGGCTAGAACCAACATGGGATCTTCCATTTGTCTCATGGCACAAGGAGGGTGATTTCATGATTGGCATATTCAATGACCATCAATTTTACCTAAACGTTCAACCTTGGCCTCTTACCCTTAAAGCTCTACAAAATTACTAAAATATCCCTGAAACCCTAAAATCCTCAAAATTACCAAATTCCCAAATTTCCACCAAAAATCATGTTGAACCACTCCAAATCATCCAATGTGCCCAAATTTACCCTAAAGTCCTCAAAATTACCAAAGTACCCCTACACCTCCAAAAATTACCAAAATTACCCCAATGTCCAAAATCTGCCAAAATCCTCAATTTTTCTCAAAATTTCAACAAAACCCATTAGCCATTCAATTTTCTCAGTTGCACCCAAAATTTCTCAAATCTAGCAAAGTTCTTAAAATTCCCAAATCACCCCTGATTTCTACCAAATTCATTTCAAATTTCTCCAATTTCAAATCCACACTAAATTTCATCATGTCTAAGACCAATTGAGATCAAATTCAAACTCAATTTGATTAATCCATGGTTAATTTCAAAATTAAATCCAAAAGCCCATACCCATATGCATTTCTAAAAGCCAATGACAATAATTTTAAAAGGCCCAATTTAAGCCCACATGACAAAATCTCTTCTTCATCATCCCATGTTAATCAAAATCATTTCATCATGGCATCATACCAAGCATACCATACATGTACATGAAATTTTATCCAAATAAGGCATGTTGACATTTTTCTTTTAAAATTCACAAAATCTTAATTTCCTTTTGCATGAAACACCCTCATAGCCTCATACATGGCATGACATGCCACATGAATCCTTCTATGGACATTATAAGGTCAAAATTACCAAATTTGGCAAGTGGAGATGACTCTTCCCTCTTCCTCCTCAACTTGGATTTGCTCCTCTCATGAAATATTTAAACCCTTGGTCCATGCCAAAACCAGCCACCAAAACTCACCTAAACCTTATTGGAGGTCAAGAAATCAACCCTAACCACCTTAGGACCAAACCTAGCCATTGTTCCAAGGGGTTAAACCCAACCTAAAACAATTTGCCAAAACCTCACTTCCCCCTTAAAGCCTCCTTGGAACCAAATTGAGCTGACCACTCAACCTCCCTGACCTCTCTGAACTCAGAGGTGACCTTGCCTTGGCCAGTTAGCCACCACAACCTCTAGAAATGGCTAACTTGAGACGCCCCAATTGAGGAAAATCTAAAAATTTAACCAAGCTGAGCTGACTCACTGGCATTGACCATCAGAGCCCTTCTTCCCTCCACTTAAACAACCCCTTGGCCACCATGACTTGCCCTGATGGTAGCCATGGCTCCCTCTATAAAATCAACTCCTCTTTGTGTCTATAAAGGAGATGAAAACATGTTGAGAAAATTCCCCCCAATTCACTTCCAAAGCTTCTCACAGTGACCCTAAGCTTAAGCCCACTCTCCTCAGTCATTAATCTCCACCACCCAAGTTCAATTTAGCCACTAAAATCGAGGGCAATTTTTGGCCTTAGAATAAACCATCTCCAAACTCCGAATCGAGCTGTCCAAAAGCTTCCTCATACTCCCAAACATTATTCTCATCAACCTGAGCACGCTAACCTAGTACAAGACCTAGCTCGTGCTACCATTTGGTCTAAGTCACACCTAGAATTGTTCTCAGATCAAATTGACACTTGGAGGAGCTTCGTAGAGTCAAGGAGAAAGTTTCCAACCATCACAATTGAGGCATCACCTATTGGGCTAAGGTATACACCATTTCCTCTAATTCTAAGTTCGATTTGGGTTTTTGTGAAGTATATATTAATTTCATTTTGATTAACCGAATAAGATAGGCTAGATGAAGCTATAGGAACAAACCCCATGTGATTTCGTTAAGAATCTAGCTAGAAGTTAGGGTTAGGATGTGAACGGTTCTCAATTTAGGACGACATGGGGCAATGACCTGAAGCCGTTAAATCACACGTGTATCATTTGGATGGTCCAGTTTGCGTTGGATGAACATATGGAATGTGAACCGCAGAGCTAACGAGGCGGCTACTCGGTTGGCGACGACGAACCAGAGTGCGACATGCGGGGCTTCGGAGACTCTGAGGATGTGTTGGCAGCCGTGTAGATAAGTAGGAAAATAGAGGTATTTTCTGCTTTAAATAATTATATAAACTTTAAAAATGCATAACTTGGTATGAAAACATGATAAAAATAAAATAAAAATACCCCTGTGCTCAGTGAACAGAGGGGAACAATGTGGACTTAAATAAAAAATAATTTCATAATTTTTTTTAAATTAATTAAATAGTCCAAATTTTTTTAAATTATAAGTAATTAAATATTAATCACAAAAATATGAAATTTGGAGAGTTCATTTGTCACATGTATAGGAATTTTCTCTTATTTTTCCAAAGTCAGAGAATACTTCTAACTTTGGAAACCCTAATTTTCTAAGTAAAACACCCTTATTTTGCTTAAATAAATTCTAAAAAATAAAATATAAATTAAAAAAACTTAAAAAATTAGTTTGGTAGGTTTATTGTGGTCAGAGGAACTTAGAAAAAATAAAAATTAAATTTCAACAAAAACATAAAAGATATTTTTCTATTTTAAAATTAAGAAAAATACAAAAAATAAGAAAAATACAAAATTGCTCAAAAAAATCACGAAATTAACTAAATTGAAGAAAATCACCCTAGGAAGTCTCTATAAAATTTGTAAGGCAATAAAAAATTACTTTAAATGCATAAATGTATTTTCTAAGTAAATAAGTATTTTTGCTTAAAATAATTATAGAAATTAAAATATAATACTGAAAAAATTACAAAATTTTATTTGGGGAGTTCCTGATGACCAGAGCTATTCAAGAAAAATAAAATTGAAAGCAAAATAAAAATTTATTTTTAGCCTATTTTCTTAATTATTTATTCATTAAAAATATCAAAAAACATAAAAATGCCCAAAATGTGTCAAAATGTCACAAATCACTTACTAATTGAAGAAAACAACAATAAAACTTTTTCATAAATTTTTTGGATTGTAAAAATACATTTTAAATAATTAAATGTATTTTCCTATATTTTTTACTAAAATTTTTCTTAAAAAATAGACTAAAATAAAAAAAAAATGAATTTAATTTCTCTGGGTTCACTGAAATTAGAGAGATTTAAGAAAAATATAAAAAGAAATTTTCAAAATAAAGTACATTTTCTAATTATTTATTCATTAAAACAAAAAAAAAATATAATAATTAAAATATAATTCAAAAAATCATGAAAATTAGACTGAGTGGTTCTCTGACTCATGTGAACCTATTAAAATTTTTTTAAGGAGAGTGGCTGCGTTTTAATTAAGTGAACAAATTAACTTTAAAAATCCATATTTATGAGCTAAAATAATTCCAGTAAATAAAATAAAAATTAGAAAAATACAAAGTCTTCTCTCTTGTCTTAATTAACCCATGAGTAGCAATCCAGCAAAGTTCTAAAATTTTTTGAGTCAAATTGAAAGAGTTATGATGTAAAGAGCTTTAGCGGTAAAATGGTAATTATGATAGTTAACAAGAGAGTTCTATGGCTAGATCCTAGGCTTCTTAGGAGGAAATATTAGACCTCAACAAAAGTGAGGTCAACACTTTGGTGAAACCTGCCAAATTGCTCCCAGACCTCCTCATAACCTCATGAAGCTCATCCCACCCATTTCCAAGCCCTCAAACTGATCACAGAACCTAAATTTCCAAGCTCAATTCTAGGGCATTACTCGACCTTAGAATCAATCTCCACCAAACTCAGAATTTACCATCTCAAAAGCTTCACAGCACTCCAAAACCACTTTCCCAATCAAAGCCCCATCATCATGAGCCCTCTAACCTATACTTAAACCACACCCGAGCCACCACTTAACCTAGAACATACATAGGCTTGATTACATATCAAATTGAAGCTTGGAGGACATTCGTGGACTCAAGGCGAAGCTCATGAACAAAACCAATTGAGGCCTCACCTCTTGGGTAAATGTATAATCTCAAACTTCTCATTTTTTCCTCAGTTTGGAACTTTATAAAGAAAATTTACATTTCTTGTGTATCTGACCGTATAGATATGTTCGTCTCACTTAGATGAAGGTGTCGGAACAAACCACACTTAAGTTGGTTGAGTATCGAGCGAGATCTTAGGGTTAAAATATGAATGGTTCTCCGATTATGGTGATCGGGGACGATGAACGTATGTCATCTATTTCTGCATGTATCAAACAAACAGTAAAGATTGAGCCAGATGAACGACAGTAACGCGAACCGCGGGCACGTGTGATAGCCAATGTGAAAATTACAACTAATCGGAGCGTGCCTCATGGGAGTTTGGAGCAACCGAGGATGACGGGGTGCCGCGTTGGATAAGTAGAAAATTAGAGCATTTTGTGATTATTTAATTACAAAAACTTTAAAAATTGATATCTTACTGTAAAAACATCATGAAAACAAAGTAAGAATATCTATGTGCATAGTGAATAGAGGAAAATTTATTGATCCAAAAATAAAAATATTTATTAAATAGTTTATTTTTAATTAATTAAAAACTCCAGAAAGGAAATTAATTATAAATAATTACACAATTATCCAAATTAATTGAAATTTTGAGAGTTTGTTCCTAATGACATTAGAGACCTCTTTTAAATTTTTCAAGGTCAGAGAACATTCCAACGATCACAAGCCCTAATTTTCTAGGACTCTTAGTATTATTTTAATTAAATACTAAATAAAATTAAAAAAAAATTAAGAAAATATAAAATCAAGTTGGTAGCTTCTCTGTGGTTTGAGGACCTTAAAAAAAATAAAACATTAAATTTAAAAGGTTCAAAATGCATTTTTCCATTTTAAAAAATAGATAAATACAAAATAAATAAAAAAATCATCAAAATATTCCAAAAAAAGAAAATAATTTTGTAGAGTCCTTGTAAAAATTTAAAAGTTAGTATAGTTACTTTTAATATAAAAATGTATTTTATATGTAAATAGAAATTTTTGGTTAAAATAATTATATAAAATAAAGTAAAAACCAAAAAATTATGAAAATTAGTTAGGATGTTTGCTTAAGACTAGAGGATCCTAGAAAAAATAAAATTAAAATCAAAATAAAATGTTCATTTTTAAGCTATTTTTCAATTTAAAAATAATTTAAAATATTAAAAATAAAAAATTAAAATAATAAAAATAAAAAATATAAATATACCTCAAAATAGCACAAATTAATCCTTAATTATAGATACAACTTAAAAATATTTTCCTAAATTTTTAAAGATGTAAAAAGGCATTTTTATCATTTAAATGCTTTTTCTCTTATTTTTGAATAAAATAATTATATAAAATGAAATAAAAATTAAAAAAAATATAAAATAAATTTCTTTGAGTTCTCTAAGGTTACCAAAGTTTGTGAACAATATAAAAATTAATTTTATAAATGAAAATATATTTTCTAATTTTTCAATTATTAAATTAAATAAAGAAATAAACAAATTAAAATATAGTTAAAAAATTCACAAAATTTATTCTTAGTGGTCCTTTGATCTAAGCGAACCTCCTAAAATTACCATAAGGACAAAAAATATGTTTTGGTTAGAAAATTAATTAATATTGAAACTTATCAATTTTGAATAAAAGAAATTTTAAAAAAAGTAAATAAAAAATAGAAAGATATAAATTCTTCTTTGATGAGTAAATTAACCTATGAGTAGGTTAACAACAAAGTTTTGAAGTTATTTGAGTTAAATTGAAGAAATTATGAAGTAAATAACACTAGGGGTAGAATGGTAATTAATGAAATTTGAACTAAGTAAAAATTAAGGTCAAATCAGAGGGTAAATGGGTAATAATTATGATAATTAACTCTCTGAAGTAATTAAAACATAAAAAGGGTTAAAAGGTAGGAACCAATTCACTTCACTTTCTATAAAAGGTAAAATTATAATTAATTAAATTGTTATGGATTCGAAGATAATTAAGTTTTTGATGATCCTAATGTGAGGGCTTGAGTTAGGAAGATAATAACTCACTAATTTGAACCCTTAATCAATGGTTAAGTACAATTAAACCTTTCAATGAAGATTAAACACCATATCATAAAACTTTTATAAAATTACAACTTATGTGTGCTAAACGAGGGATATGAAGTGGGATTTGGAATAATAATTCCTAGCCCAAGGATCCTTCAAAAAGGGGATAAGACCGATTATACTATTCACCAACTCCTGGTAGGAGTTACCCCTAGCTCTCTTAGGTTGCCGATACTCTCAGTTTGATTAAAGTGATTAGCTCGTGGATCATAGTGTTTTATAAAACATATATAACAATATCAACCCAATAAATAAAAGTCTTTGTAACATGATTGCTTTTGAATGTTAAATAAACCTATTTGCATGAAAAAATAAAAGACTTTTTGATGAAATCTTATAAAGTTCCAAGGACTATTCACTTGGATAGAGGTTAGGAGTTGCCCATCCTCGAACTACCAGGTTGGTGAATTTTTGCCGGTGTTGGGTAACAAAGCACAAAGCCCAGCTTTGAGTCCCCACCTTCACTAATATTTTACACTTAGTTCTGGTCTTCCATATGTGACATCAAGTTTTGCTTTACTTGCTCGTGTTTTCCTGATGACTTGTTTTTGGGTTTCTTTCACCTTTTACCCTAATTTAATTGATATTTAGGTTAAATCAGAGTGGATGGCATTTAAAAATAATGATTAACTCTTTGAAATGACTGAAACCTAATAGAATATAGAGTAGCAACTATCATAAAAATTATCTACAAAAGGGCAAATTTGTAATTATTAAGATTGTTAAGACTTAGAAGAAAAATGAAAGTATAAATGATTCTAAAGTGAAGGGTTTTTGAATTAGAGAGTCTATAACTCAATAATTTAAACCTTTAATTAATAGAGAAATAAAATCCAATCTTTTTCAATCAATATCAAGTGATTTCAAATTTTTTTCCAAAATTACAAATCTACCCCTATGTCTTAAGAGCTTAGTAGTGAATTATGTTTGATCTAATATCACTTGGGGATTAGCTAAGACATAAAAATAAATGAACTTGAACATTTAGAAAACACTACAAGCTCAAACCTAGTTGAAGGCTAAGAGTGTTAAATCCCTTTAACTTTGCAATTACACTGCTAGAGGAGTTTATCCACATAATTGTCCATTAAACATTGAAGTCAATCATTTTTCCTCACTCATGGGCCAATTAAGACATAAAACACTTGATATAATAACTCAAGATATAATAATTTAATATTTTAATTTGATATAATAACTCACAAATCAAAATATAATAACTCAAGATAACATGATTATTTTAATAACATAGTAGGACCAAAAGGAACTTGAGATAATCTAAGAGATTCTAAGGTTGTTCAAAGTCATTCTCCAAACACCCTTGCAAGATATTGGATATATTATAGGTCACTTGGACTTACTTCAATATGTTGAATAGAAATCATCCTTAAGCATAATGATACACTAAGATATGTTGAGACATTTTTTAATTAAATCAAATAATGAAAAAATCTCATTACAACTTAACCTACAGTTAAACCTAATGCTCTGGATCCGAGCCCGATCTTTACACTCGGATCCTCCTGACAATTGAGAATATTTGAAATGCCACATATGGATCATTGAGCTCGTATAAGTTGGATGGTCATGGTCATAAGTGTGATGATGATAATGCTTATGTGTGCTAAGAGTGGGATATACAAAGTGATTTTTGAATAATATCTCCCACCTTAAGGACCTTCGGGGGAGGGGATAGGACTGATGATACTATTCAACAATATTTGGTAAGAAATTGCCCCTAACTTTTTAGGCTGGTGGTGGTTCTAGTCTGATCATAGTGATTAACTCTTGGACTATCTTATTTTGTCGATATATATATAAATAACTAAATAAATAAATACACACACACACACACACACACTTATTTTTACCACTCAAAAAGGTATAGAAACAAAAGTTCCATTAGGAGGGGGAAAATGGGTTACATCTAATATAAGGCAGAGAACAAAGGTCTCCCCTTATCAAAAAAGCAAGATCTAAAGGAGGAGTTACATTTAACATAGGACCAAAAGCAGAAGCACCCTTAGTAGCAAGACAATTTGCACATTTTATGCCTTCCCTGGGGATATGACTCCAAAGGTCTAGAGGTTGTGATGAGTTGATAAGGCTCTAATCTGCTTGAGCAAGGAAACAAAAAACCAAGGGAATGGGAGATCTTCTTTGAAAGCTTGGACCAGCCAGGAAGAATCTAGCTCCAAGTGTAGATGTGACCAGCCCATAGTAGCAACAATTTTAAGTGACCAAACTACAACTTGAGTTTCAGCATGTAAGGCATTAATATCAAAAATGGGAGAATGAAAATATAATAGATATTTATCAGTATAATTCCTGAAGATTCCCCCCATTCCAACAGAGGTCTTCTTGAGGCTACCATCAGTATTGATCTAGATCTAAGGCTGCATTGGTTTCCTCTAATGAATTAATCTAATTTGTAAAGGAGAGGGAGCTAAACTGTCAGGATCCCTGTTGTAAGCCCAATCTGTGTGCTTCATCTTGTAACCTATGAAAGTAGGGATCTTATATATATATATATATATATATGAGAGGCAATTGGTGCTGATTGGGGCAGGAGTAATAGAACTACCCTCATGCTTGTTACTGTTTCTTTCCATCCAAAGAAACCAAGAAACAATAAAAGGGATGATTTCAGCCTGTATTGTCCTCCAGGTTTTCGAGCAATCAGAAAAAATTATCACAATGAGAGAAGACTTGAGGTAAATTTAAATGATTTGTGATGTGTGTCCAGACCTCCTTAGCAATAGGGCAATGAAAGAACATATGGGAGAAGGATCCCTCCTGATTAAAATAGAGATAACATCCAGAAGGACCTCTCAAACCTTTGAACTTAAGTATATCATCAATCAGAAGAATTTTATGGAAGCACCTCCAAGAAAATAATGACATAGATGGGTTGAGGTATTTCACCCACATAGATTTACCCCATTCCAAAATAGGCCACTGATTTAGGCTGTAATAAGCATATTTGGTTAAGGAGAGATGGTGAGGATTCTTTGTGATGATTTTGTCAGGCACATGAGGCGTTACAGGAATTTGGGTGATTTGATGTTGTTTTCAAAATTCACCAAACCAGCTAACATATTCTTATTCCATTGTTGATTCAACCAGCATTTCTATATGGGAAGAGGGAGGATTCTTTCGTAATGAGTAGAGGAAAGATGAAGCTTGCCCTTAAGTAACCAACTATCTAACCTAAAATCAATCTTCCCCTCACCTACCTCCCAAATATACAAGTTTTCAACATCATATCCGACCTTAATGAGTTCAACCCAAATTTTGGAGTCCCGAGGTTTCTTGAGAATGATAAGGGGATGTGAGTGTTTGCAATACTTTAGGTGCATAAATTTAGACCAAAGAGAGGAATGATCTCTGAATTTGATCCATAATTTACAGTAGAAGATATGATGGAGTTGTTGGAATGATTTGATGCCCAAATGTCCAGCAGAAAGAGAGAGGTAGACTTTATCCCATCTCATTCAATGAATTTTTTTATGTTTTCCCTCCCACATGAATCTATTCAGGATGATTTCCAATGTTCTCTATGTGCTTTTCTTCATTTTCAACATTTGCAAGATATGCATAAAAAAGAAGGATAAGATGCTCTTGATCAAAGTGACTCTCCCACCCTGTGAAAGATAAACATTGGTCCAACAGGAGATCTATTTGGAGACCTTAGAGACCACCTCATCAAATTGGGTCTGCCTCTTCCTGCCTTTGATAAGTTGGACTCCAAGATAATGTAGAAGAATAACAACATATCTGAAACTGGTGTAGTCCTTGATCCAATTTTTTGAAACATGAGGAGTCTTATTGCTGAAGATCAATTAACATTTGTTGTGATTAAGGGAAAGGTCAGAGAGATGTTGAAATTGTTGGAGACATTTGTACACCTTTTTGACGATAATTTTGGAAGCATTAGAAAATATAATAACATCATCAACATAGCTTAAATGACTAATAGTAAAATTAGCTTTATTGGCAAATCGTAGATACTCCTGAGATGAAAAAGAGTGATTTAATAGCCTTGAAAGATAATCCATTGCCAATATAAAGATGGAGGGGGAAAGGGGGTCTCCTTGTTTGATACCCCTAGTAGCCTGAAATAAACCATATGAGTTGCTATTCACCAAAATATTGTAGAAATTATTCTGGAGCCATCTATGAATCACCTGACAGAGTGGGTATTGAATTCTCTAGCATGAAGGACCTTTAGAATAAAGTTCTAGTTTGTAGTGTCATAAGCCTTGGATAGATCTAGCTTATACCTAAGATTCCCAGCTTTGCAAGGTCTATCAATGTCCAAGAGAAGTTCTTGGGTGAGCAACAAATTATCAGTGATCTGTCTACCAGCAACAAATGTAGATTGGTTAGGTGCAATCAACTTGGCAGGTGAGACTGAATTCTGAACACCAATAGCTTGCTGATGAGCTTGAACATCACCGTGGTAAGAGCAATGGGTCTGAATTGATCTCAGCTAAGTTTTTTGTTGTCCTCAGGAATCAAAGAAATAGTGGAGATAGCAAAGTATTTAGGCATATCAAATCCACTGAAAAAGGCTTGTACAACATAAATATTTTCCATCTTCACAATAGACCAAGCTTTTTTATAAAAAGTAGAAGTGAATCCATTAGCCCTAGCTGCCTTATCACCATCAATAGAACATAAAGCTTGTCAAATCTCTTATTTAGAAGGAATAAAGGTTAGATCCAGGTTACCAATTTCAGCAGACCTATCAACAAATATAGCTGGCTCAAAAGATTAGAGGTTCGAAAGTTTTGAAGAAGACATGTAGGATTGAAAATGATTGACAACACTGATTGGTATTTGATCAGGGTCATGTATCCAATAGCCATTAGCCTCTTTGATCTTTAAAATTGGATTAGAACTTCTCCTTTGCTTAATAAAGACATGGTAGAACTTGGTATTCCTATCTTCATCAACAAATTTTTTCATGGCTGCTTTTTGCTTAAAGAACATCTCCTCCCACTGAATTGCCTATATATATATATATATATATATATATATATATAATATAATATTATATTACTAATCATATATAAATTAAGCTTATTTGTCTTGTATTTTTGACCCATTAGGTGGGCTTTTTTAGCGTTTTCATGGAGCTCGATCCTCTGGTAGGGGCTCCGGTGGCCGATCAGGAGGTCTGAAGATCTTATTTTCGCTTCACGCTGGTGAGATCTTCCCTTATCTTGCTTAATTTGTGGGTTTTTTCTTGTGCTTTGTTATTTTGTTTACCTCTGTTAGTGCTCGAATGGCTCCTTCCTTTGCGGAGGCCCTTAAGAGCAATGGAGGTGCTTTTTTGGACGAATATGGTCTTTTTCCTTCTTCGTTTCATGATGCTTTACACATTGGGGGAGATTACAACTTTATTAGAACTTTGGGGAAAAAGAATGACAAACTTGCGATGTACGTTTCTGAGGATAAATCCTTTATTTTAGCATCTTCCTGTCATCATGCTTTGGTAGGAAAATTTGTCTATGGCCATCCTAAGCTTGAAATTGTAAGAAGGGAGTTTGATCGTTAAAGCTTTCAGGTATGTGGAAAATAGGCTTACTGGATGGTCGTCACCTCCTGGTTCAATTATCAAATGACTTAGATTACACACATTTATTTTCACGCAGATTTCTTAGAATTGATGGTGTTAACATGAAATTTATAAAGTTGAATGTTGACTTCGACCCCAAATTAGAAGCTCCTGTTATTTTGGTATGGTTAAGATTTCCTGGTTTAAAGCTACATCTGTTCAATCATGAAGTTCTTTTTTCACTTGTTGCGGCATATGAGAGACCTTTAAAAATGGATGGAGCTACTTTTCTTCTTACGAGGCCTTTTAAAGCCCGTGTTTTAGTTGAACGCGATGTTACTTTACCATTTTGTGATGAAATCTTGATAGGTTCAGCTCATAATGGGTACTGGCAAAAAGTTGAGATAGAACGACACTCTCCGTATTGCACACACTGTCACATGTTCGAACACCACCCTTCTATTTGTTTTCGATTACACCCACACTTGAAACATGAAGCAAAACAACCCTTAGCAGCTTACACGGAACCTATGACTATAGGTAAAGGCAAGGAACTTCATGAGAGTGAGACTATTGCTTATAATGATATTCTTCATTCGGATAAAGATGAACAAGCTATACCTATTGTTGTGACACCGGTTATTACCGACCCTTTGGTTGCTAGTACTAGTAACAATATTTCTCATCATTCTGAACACATGGATCTTATTGAGGCTATTCCGTTGGCCAATTCGGTTGAGGCTTTAGAGCAAGTTATACCTAATTTTACGTCTAATGTTGAAATTACACTTATTTTGAATGCTTTTACTGATATCAATCTCCAGGTGCCACAGGAGAAAATATATGCTATTGAACTTCCCTCTCATGGGGAAGTTAATGTTGGTAATGCTGCTTCCCCTCATGAAGAAATCAGTGGAGGTAATACTGCTTCCTCCCATGAGGAAATTAATGTGCCACAGGATAAACATCATGCACTTGAATTTCCCTCTCTTAGGGAAGTTAATGTTGGTAATACTACTTCCTCTCATGGGAAATTAAATGTAGGAAATGCCACTTCCCCTTATGGGGAAAGTAATGTGGGAAATGCAATTTTAATTACACTGCTATTATGGTGGCTACAAATCTTCTTGAGGGTGAATGGATGGTACAAAAGGCTAGTAAAAAGAAAAACAAAAGGAAAAATGAACTTTTACATCTTGATAGCGAAAATATTATTAGAGGCAAAAAATACTATTCTGATGGAGAACAGTTCGACACCCCTCCTAGGTCTACTAGAAGGGGCAGTTCGAGACATTATGTTTAATATACTTGTTTGGAATATTAGGAGAGTAGCAGACCCTAGCTCCCTTAATAGACTTAAACACATAAGTAGGGTCCACAAGCTTTTTATCTTTGTTATTTTGGAACCTTTTGTTACTGTTAATAAGGGTAGAATCTTCAAAATTTTCTCTAGTTATAATCACTATTGCAACAAGAATAATAAAATCTGGATTTTCTGGAAGCGGAAAGTTGATTTAACTATTTTTGAGAATGTGAGCAGTTTGTGCTTACTAACTTCAAGATGGAAAATTTTCAGGGGTGGGCCACTTTTGTTTATGCCAGTTCTTCTTTACAAGATAAAGCCTTACTCTGGGATAAATTGGTTCATATGGGGGAGATGATCAATGAAAATTGGTTTGTTGGCAGAGATTTCAATATGATTATGAAACCTTTTGAGAGGAGAGGGGACAAAAGATGTGAGTTATCTCATATAAATTGATTTTGTGATAAGATCACGGATGCTGGCTTACATGATTTGGGCTACTCTGGTTCCCCTTACACTTAGCAGCAAGGCTTTCTTTCCCAACGTTTGGATCATTTTTTTGCTAATAGGCCTTTTCTTACTTATTATCAAATCTCTAAAGTTCAACATTTAAATTCTGCGGCTTCTGATCATAACCCTATTTTACTTACACTTGACTTTTTTAAACATTCCCCTATTTCTAAATTCAAGTTCTTCAATACTTGGACTAATCATGACTCCTTTTTAGATCTCATTAAAAAGGTTTGGATTCCTGATACGGTTGGCACTCCTTGGTACACTTTATGGCAACTTCACAAAAAAGTGGTGTGTTATTTAAAGCAGTGGAATTACCAAGTTTTTGGTAATGGTAATGTTCATACATACTAAAGTTATTGAAACACAACATATAGTTGATTTATTAGAAGCTGAAAATTTCTGTACGCCTCAATGGGTTAATGATGTGGCTCAGGCTCATATCTTCCTACTTCAAGCCATTGATTTAGAGGAAGGTTTTCTTAAGCAAAAGGCTAATGATATTTACTTTGCTTGTGGTGATAGAAACACCAATTTCTTTCATGCATCTAGTAAACAAAGACATAACATCAATACCATTTTCAAAATCAAATTCTCTGAGGGTGAAAATCTTACTGATCATGAGACGATTGGTAGTAGCACGGTTCAACACTTCACTAATCTTTTCCAAAGTCAAACCAAGGTTTTACCTATTGATGCCGAGCTATTCACGAGTGAACAAGATTACGTGTCTTCTCGTTCTCTTACTGAACTGAAGAAGAGATTCTTGTTGCTCTTAAAGGGATTAATCCTAATAAAGCCCAGGGGCCTAATGGTTTTACTTCAACCTTCTATATTAAATGTTGGGACATCATTAAGAAGGAGATGATAAGCACCATTCAAAGCTTTTTCATGGGGGATAACCTGGGTAGATATTTTACTTCCTCCCTTATTGTGCTTATCACTAAAAGCAATGATAAACTTACTTGGGATAACTTCCACCCTATTTCCCTTACTAGTGTCATCTCTAAAGTAATTAGTAAAATTATTGTGGCCCGTTTACAACCTCATTTGGCTACTATCATCTCTCTGAATCAATCAGCTTTTATTCGAGGTAGGGAAATTTCTGATAATATTCTCCTGGCTCAAGAGATTATTTAAAATTTAGGTAAGAAGTGTAGAGGTGGAAACTCTGTGCTAAATCTAGACATTAACAAAGCATTTGATACTATCAACTGGGATTTCATCTTATGCAATCTGCGTGTTCGGGGTTTTTCTACTCAATTTTGCCACACTATTCTGAATTGGCTAACACATAATTACTACAGTGTCCTTGTTAATAGTAAATCTTTTGGGTTCTTTTCTTCTTTACGGGGTATCAAACAAGGTGATCATTTTTCTCCTACTATCTTTATCCTTGCTTTTGACTACTTCTCACGCCTTATGAATAAAATGCAGATGCTTCACCCTTACACCCAATTTTCCCACAAATCTAAACTTATGGTTAGTCATCTAACCTATGCCGATGACACTATCATTTTCTCCAATGCTAGCAAAAATACTTTTAAGCTTTTGATGAGAACGTTAAGAAATTTTCAGCTTACTTTGGGTTTAACTTTTAACACGTCTAAATACAAAATTTTCTTTAGTAAGCATGTTAGCACTACTATTACCAATTGGACTGCCTCTTACACTTCTTGTTAGGTTGCCACTCTTTCACTTAAATATCTTGATGTTAACATTTTGCAGGGTAGAAAAAGACAAACGCAGATGGATGATGTTGTTGATAAAATAAAAGCAAGGATTAATGATTGGAGGAACACTTTCCTTTCTAATGGAGGAAGGCTAACTTTTCTTAAGAGTGTTCTTCACACCATCCCTTTATATGCCCTTCAAGTTCTGCATTTGAAAAAAAACACTCTTATTACCCTGGAGAGGCTTTTTAATAAATTTTTATGGGCCGGTAGCAATCAACGTACAATTTGGTCTACTTAGGATAAGGTTTGCAAACCCCTTTTTGCTGGTGGTTTGGGTTTTAAGAATCTAAACCATATTACTGAAATCAACATGTGTAAACTTTGGTTTAAATTTCATATGGGTAATTCTTTATGGGCTCAATTTCTTCATCAAAAATATTTCACTCATGTTCACCCATCTTTTATTGAAATAGAAAAAAAGGGATACTAAACTTTGGAAAGTTTTAATTAAAGTTAGACCTATCGCTCAAAATTTAATATTTTGGGATATTGGTGAAGAGAATTTATCCTTTTGATTTGATCATTGGGGTGTGGAAGATTACTCTTCTTTACCTCACTCTGCTCATGATAACAATGTGCTTGTCTCTGACTGTTGGAGGAATGGAGATTGGGTTTTTCCTAAACTTAGGGCTTTGATTTGGGATAAGGCAGAGAATGTAACAAAACTTCCTCTTCCTTCTTCCTCTTCTAAGAACCACCCTATGTGGAAATTTAACTCTCAAGCTTCCATTACTAAACTTATGTATCAAAATATGCATGATTTTACCTAATGTCGTTGGGCAAATTATCTTTGGAATGCTCTTCTATCCCCTTCTATTTCTTTTTTCCTATGGAGATACTTTTTAAAGCTTTTGTCGTTGGACAATATTCTTAAGCTGAAAGTCTTGCTTTTGGCTTCGAGATGTTATATTTGCAATTGTGAAACCAAATCAGCTTCACATATTTTCTTTGATTGTAAATTTGCTCGTATTGTTTGGCATGAGGTTGGCCTTTATTTCGGTATTACTTTTAAATTGAATGGATATTTGAACTTGGAAAATTCCTTTCTTGCCTGGAAGGTTGCTCCTTTATATGATGGTAAGCTCGAATCATTTCCTCTGGTTATTTTGTGGTTCCTTTGGACTACAAGGAACACTTATAAGTATGAGACGCACCCTCCCACACCTGCTGTTACCACCTCGTACATTATTTCTTATTTCCTCAAAGCCTCTCGGCACTTTTCGGTGCACCATATTTACCAACTGAGGGATAGGAAGGCCTCTTTGATTAGCTGGCAACCCCCTCGGTTGGGTGGGTTAAATTGAATGTGGATGGTAGCTGGATGGTTAATGGGGCAGGGACATGAGGCATTTTTCGTGATAACAGGGGCAGCTGCCTTTGTTTTTTTGCCTCTCCTGTTTGTGTTTCTACACCTTTAGAAGCTGAATGTTTCTCCATTTGGTATGCTTTATAGGTTGCAGTAATTTTTCATTTCAAAAGGATATATGTTGAGTCTGATTCACTTGCTATTATTAACATCTTCAATAAGGCTTCTCCTCCTATTTGGAATATTCTATGTCTTTTGAATATTATACATGACTACATTAAAAAACACCACTTAGATATACAAATGCATTTTATTTTCAGGTAATGTAATTCCCTTGCAGATTGGCTCGCTAAACAAGGTTTAAACAAGGTTTTCATGGGTATTTCACCTCCACCTCAATTGCAGGTTCTTCTTAATGGTGATTTGCTTGATGTGCCTTTTATCAGACGATAATATATCTCCTGGCCCTTGAGTTTTACAGTTCCTCTGTGCCCCTTTATTTTCTATGATTTTCATGATTATTATGCTTGTTTGCCTTCGGTTTTGGGCCTATTCCGGTTCTAGCATGCCGTGGGTTCTCCTTTTTGCTGCCATCTTATTTTGCAAACCCTGTAATAGTTTTGGGGTGGTTTGCTTGTGCTTTGGTGTGCAGGACTTCAAAGCTTTTGGAGCATTTGGTTTTGGACCCATTCTATCTAATTTCTCTTAATTATGTGGACCACTTAGAGTTTATGGATGCTCTCGTCGTCACATCTTCTGGTGTTTACTCCTGCTCGTTACAGATTCCTCATTTATTGCACATCAAGCCATCTCACACACAACTTTTAGTGTTTATTGTCTTGTCTACTTTTCAATATAATTTCTATGTTTGGTACACTTTTTGGTTCAACTGTGTTTTTTTGGGATATAATTTCTATATTTGGTACACTTTTTGGTTCAACTGTGTTTTTTTGGGGTTTTATGTCTTGTGTTTTTATTTTTTTGGGTCGTGTTGTAATGTGGATGGTGGAACCCTCAGGATCTTATTGTTTTTTTCTTTGCGTTTAGATGGAGATCCTCCTTTCCTCCCTATTTTGTAACCCTTTTTTATTCGAATGCGTAGGGAGCCACGAGTCGCTCTTTTATTATATTATCTTTTCTTGTGACACTATTACTTTTGACTGCTAAGTAAACTCTTGCATGAAAAATTTAAGAATTTTGATGTGATCCTAAAAAAGTACGTATGTTAATCACTTTGATTGAGGCCAGGAGTTGCCCTTCTTAGACTGTTAGGTTGGTAGTTTCTATCTGAGGTTGGATTATAAAGCACACAACCCAGCTCTGAGCCCTCCACCATTACCAAATTCTTATAGTTAGCCCTAGTTTTTTATATGCGACATTGTGTCTTGTTTTACTTGTTCGTGCTTTCTTACAATTTTCTTTGATTTCCTTGCATCAGATTTTCTTAAGATTTGTTTAATTTTGTACCTACTACTATTCCATGTTTATTGTGTTAACATTTCTTTAATTAGTAGTAAAGGCCCATGTAAGGAGGTTTATTTTATATTTACTACATTTTAGTGCACTCTACTGTATTCCTTTTACTGCTTTTACTGATCTTTTACTGTTGAGATCTGTGCAGCCCTCTTGAATACAGAATAGTAGATACTGACTAGGTGGTACACAACGACAAGACACTGACCAAACCAATGCATGTACACTTAAACTTCACACTCTTAATTGTTATGATGTGGAGCTTGGGGAAAACTTTGAGGACAATATGACGAGGATGCAAGCAGTGGACTTCCACCGATGAATCAAGATTATAACTTGATTTTCCCCAACTAAACCATTCCTTAGAATAAAAAAAAAATCATAGATTTCGAGGTAGTTCTTCTAGCATGACGTAAAACCTCAATCTTTCTTTAGGCTCATGCACAACCATTTTGTGCAACATAAGTCGTAACTCTCTTTAAACTCTAATATTGTCAGTTGGTGCTACGTAAACCCTCCTATTTTTCTAGGCTATTTGCATGTGTACTATCATGTAAATGTAAGCTCTAAATAATAAACTCGGCAGGATGAAATATCAAATAACATCTTTTCAAAAGTGAAGCCAAACAGTAGGGTAGTTTTGGAAGTCACCGAGGTTTTCCACCGCATTAATGACATCCCCTACTTCTCCTTCCTTTGGACTCGTAAAATAACTTTTCCTATTTGAGTATATCCCACTTGACTTTCCTATGTCCCACTTGAAACCCTAAACGTGAATATTTAAGACAAATACCTCTGATCATCATCGAGAGTTTTTACATCAACTATAGGTGCTTGCCTCTTTAGAGAACTAAAGAACACAAATAAAATAAACACTACTTAATCCTTTATATTAGGTATGGGAACTTCTCGCTCCACATAAAAAGTTCGTAGACTAAACATGTCATAAATTCTTCAGTTTGTCTAATTGAGCATCGCTGTCAAGTAATGTGGCTATTCCTTGAGATAGCTACACTAAAATACATTCTTTTGCATTTTAATACATTCTTTTCGCCTCGTTCATATTAGCTCATGTTCAAAATTAGCATGTACCATTGTTTTGCAATAAAATACATATAACCACTCGTACACATGGGCTGTAGTGATTTAATTTTATATATAAATTTATATAATATATTATTATATATATATATATATATATATAAAAAAACCTATCGCTATCTCTCTTCCCCCTCTCCCGATCGCAAGCCTTCGCAGCCGCCACCCTCCTTCGCGAAAACCCTAGCCCTAGCTCCCTCTCGCCTCGCCTGATCTCCCTCGTCCTCTCTTTATTTTGAGTTAGAACAAGCTGAACATGGTCAAACAAAAGGTTGTTTGTGTTCAACTCATTTATAATTCGAGCTTAAAAATTTTGTTCGCGTTCAACATTCTTAGTTGACGAATGATTCAAACACAAGATACTTAATGAGCCGAACATAAACTATTCATGAACAAAAGACTTTCCTGATAACACCAATCATAATAATAATAATAAAAAAAAAACAAACATGTCTGTTAATTATATTCTTGAAATAAATGCTAGAGTGTGTTCCAAATGAAATTATTCACCTATATTCGCCACATATTTTCTAAGCCCTCCTTGGGACAAAATGTCCACATATATTCACCTATATTCGCCACATATAATTTTATGAGCACATATAATCAAAATTTTCGATTAATATATATGAAATATGTTTTATTTATGTAAACCACATATAAGTCCCCGTCATGGATATGCCTATGGTGTTGAAATACCACCCATCATCTCTCTCTCTCTGGTATGCTTCCCTCACTATCCCACAGCTGCTATATCAGCACTTGCTCTTCTTATCCACACAACAAAAAGGTCCGGCCTGTGGGGCCGTGGTGGGCCTCAATTCTTGTTTTTTCAAATAATTGAGATGGCTTTATTGATGATGGGCTGTTCGACTCCTTATCACGAAATGGTCTGTAATGTAAACTATATTTTTCATAAAATAAATGCGATTGGTGAAATGCATAAATTATTCTATATAAAGAAACTTATTTTTCTTATTTCTCTTACTTAACTTTACATCATATTAAATATTGGGCAATTATTAATTTTGAAAGAGTTTTCTTTTCGCATTAGGTTTTAAAATATATAATCAACATTTGAATCAGACATTCTGATATGAAAGTTTTTTATCACAGTGCACTTTGTTGAATTTGAATTGTCTAGGAGACATGCCCAAGGAATAGACTGTAAAAGAGGGGAAATGATAGAGAGAGCACAATAATGAATAGTAAAGTTGAGTAATCATTATTTATGAAATGAACATCCTATTTATATACAATGATTTGACTACTTTACGGTTTGATCCCCTAGTAAAGTAGGGTCAACAAGGGGTATTTTTGATAATTCATATTGAAAAGACAGAGAACCTAAGAGGGTATTCAATCTTTTCTTATTTTTAATCCTTACTTCTTTTCTTTTCTTTTTTTGTGAGGATAGGCTTTTAATAGTTCTGAATTTCACTATCCTCTTTATAGAATTCAAAACTCAAAACTTTTCCTCACTTTTTAAAAGTGTAATTATTAGTTTGAAAAAAGGTTTTAATAAAAGGCTCAATTCTCATAAGTATAAATCTAAGGATCTTAGTTTTTCAAATATTCAACTCCTTTCTACCATAAATAGAAAAATTATTTTTCTAATGTTTTCTACAAAATATCTTAACATTAGAACAATTTCACCCGATCCCAACTAAGTTATTTTCCTAACATTTCTAAAATCAAAATTATGGTAACATAAAGAGAACACCACATATCACAAGTCATTTTAAAAGTGAGATCAAATTAAATACGGGCTACTGAGGACAAATAAAGTTAGGTTTTAAAAATTTTTCTTCCCCCCAAACTTGAATTTTTAAATATTTTCTAATGAGTACAATTACATATGACAGGAAGAAAAACTTGAAATTGATAAATACATGCTAAAAATTAAATTGAACTAAAGAGGAAGAATAAACTTTCGTACAGATACTAAGTATAAAAGTAAACATCTATTATTTTTATCTATTATTTTCAGGTTTGTAATAGAAGGAATTGTTATATAATAAATAAGACTTGACATCTATTATTTTCAGGTTTGCAATAGAAGGAATTGTTATATAATAAATAAGACTTGAATATCAAGATAAGTTTGTCTAACACAAACAACCTTAACATTTATTACATAAAAAGAAAGATTCAAGCATAGTTCACTACACAACAAACATATATCAATCCACACAATCAACAAACTCAAAGACACTTACAGAACATAGTTTGTCTAAATTGATTATCTTCCCAAAATGAGGAAAAGAAAGTTCATTGTTAAAATCACCCCGACTTTTCCAATTACATGTTTGACTAAATTATCTTCCCAAAATGAGTTTTCTCTTCCAAAATTATTATTCCAGTTAAAATTTGAATAATTTTACCAACCTGGATTGTAATAATCGGAATAAGTATTGTATATCTCATGGATAATTTCAAAAGAATTAGTCTCAATAAATTGTCCAAATAAAATTTCCTCAATATTTGGGGTCATTGAGGATAACTTTCTACATATTGATCTAATTTCCTCGCAATGTCTGCAACTTTGAGAAGTTAAAAAAGTAAGCATATCTTCTTGAAAATTTACTTTTCTTTTGGGGTTTACTCTTTTGAAGCTACTAGCATTATAATCCAAATTTGAATATTCATTATATTGTTGATCCACCATTTTTGCATTAAATTCACGGTGTCTTTTCTGATTCATAATCCTTCTAAAAGTTCTCTCCAAATCTAGGTCAAAAAATTCAAGTTCTGTAGCTCTTGAACTATGCATACAAATTTAAAGATTAACTAATAGAGCAGATATCAGAAATATTTTTGGTATTTTTGGGTTTCTTTAAAATAAACACACACAAACATACTAGATAATAACACTAAAATTTTCAAATCTAAGTCTTACAGGCTCAACTAAAATTCTCCTAAATTTCTTACCGAAGCTTCCTAGACAACGATGCCAAAAACTTAACACGATCCACAATTATGCAGTAATTTAGCTTTTAAAAGATGCAAAAAATTTGACACATTTTATATTTAGCGGCTAGTGTGTAAAATCAAAATGTTATGAAATTTAGAAAATGATTTACACACTATGGGTACTACGCAAGTATACACATCGTTTCAAGTATAGGGTTTTCTTTAAAGACCTCAGTATCGATCTCACAGAGAAGCGAGGTAAGAATTCCCTTAAGCTAATGCAAGTCTACTACTATCAGGCCTTAGTTTGGAATTTTTGAAAACTTTGGTTTTCCTTATTTACTAATTTTACACCAAAATTATAATTAATGAAATTAACTAAAAAACAACTCTAAGGAGACATGTTAAATTTTAAAAAGTTATTAAATAATTATAATCTCTTTCCTCTTGCGATGAGATCATAATTAGTTTAGGAATATAATGTTTAAAAATAAAATATGGTATTGTGACAAATAAGAGCAATCCTATTATTTGTTCTCTCTACAAGCGACAAAGAATGTTGGCTAATCTAGAGTTTAGTCCAAAAATCCACGGTTAGGCTGAGAAGATACTAAGCTCTCATCTTAGAGTTCCCATGTTCCCCTCACCTGAGGGCTAACATCTCGCTTTGGTTTCTAAACACATGGAACAAATTGTTGATTTTAGTCTGTCACCCTAAAGTCATTAATTTGCACTCATCAAAGTTTATTTTCCTATTTATTTGCACTCAACCTCATGGATCTTAATGCAATTACAACGAATTTTAATACTACAACAGAACTAAATTGCAATGTACATGAAGTTCTCCATCACAAAGTTTAAAATAAAAGAAATTTTCAAACCATTTTAATTTTACACATAATTAATTGTCATCACAAGGAGAAAGAGAAAGGAAAAATTACTCACTAAGCATGGAGAAAGCACATGAATTCTTCATTGCAAATGACATTGAAAAACACAAAACTTTATTACAGTAATTCAAAATAAATACAAAAATGGTGTAAGACTTATCAATATAGAAGATTCACATCCTCCTTGTAAAACAAATAGCAAACCTTACACTTCTTCCAATGTTTCAAAAGCCACCAAGATTCCACAAGCGACGTCTCCTCTTACACACACACACACACATGCCACCTTGAAGAGGCACACCAAAATCCTCTCCAAATCTCTCTTAAAAACCCCTCCTAGAATCCTCTCATAAAAAGAGACTAGCCCCCCTTTTAGAAGAGATGCCAAGCACCTCTTTTTTCTAAGAGACACATCTCTTCACTTAAAGAGACACCTCTTCACATTCCAAATGTATGAAAACTTCTGGAGTTTCCTCTAAGCAATCTCCAAACTTTTTCATACCAAAACACACTCACACTCACACTTGAACACCAAATATTGAAAACCTAACTTACTATTGCCGACCAAATAAAGTTTTGAGGCTCCAAAAGGTCTCAAAATTTCGGCAAAATCCTTCTCATTAAATACAAAATAGAAAATAGTCAAGGGTTGCTTCAGACAACCCTCTAAAATTTTGCCAAATTTGATGTATCTTTTAGAAAAGTAGTTACTGACGCTATAGCTCTCGCTCGTATGTGGTGCTTTGGCACCAAGGGGTGACGCTATAGTGCCACAAAAATATCTTCAATTTTGCTCCTTTTTTTTCCTCATTTTCTCTAAATGTCCATTCCATGTACCTAAATCCAAAAACATACAAAATATCTTCCTTTAAAGTGCAATATCATTAAAAATGTATGTAAAAGGCTTATAAAATATGCACTAAAATATGTTAATTTTAGTGTGTCAAATTCTC
This sequence comes from Phalaenopsis equestris, assembly GCF_001263595.1. Taxonomy (NCBI): domain Eukaryota; kingdom Viridiplantae; phylum Streptophyta; class Magnoliopsida; order Asparagales; family Orchidaceae; genus Phalaenopsis; species Phalaenopsis equestris. The sequence continues at coordinate 32,269 of NW_018219752.1, forward strand.
CTAAACTTAAACGTTACTTGTCCTCAAGTAACCTAGTAACTTTAAAAACCAAATTTGTTAATTTGAGGTAGTGGGTTTCGAAAGAGTTTCCTCTAATTTTATCTTAGAAATGTTATTGTGTAACTTATGATAAATTCTAGCAAGTCAACCAAGGACTAGAGTATAAGAATATCTCATATTCAACTTAGAAATTATGATTTTCTATTTACTTCAAAAGTTATTGAAACTTGTCAAACTAAAGATTCAAAGAAAGTTAGAAAAAAACAAAATTTAAGCACCTTATCATACCAATTTTACCAATACTTTTTTGAAATAGGAATAAGCTTAGGATTATTTTAAATTCTTTTCTTTTAAAAAGATTTAAGGGAAACCAATTTTTTATTAGGTTTCTCCTCACATTTTTTCTTTTTAGTTTTATTTTTCTTATCATTTTCTTTTCTCTTTTTTTTTTCACGATCTTTTAATCCTTGCTTCTTTTCTTATCTTTTTATATGAGGATTACTATATCTGGATAAACCTTTAACAATTTTTTTTTCAGGATCTTAGTTTTTCAATTATTCAACTTCTTTCTACCATAAGTAACAAAATCATTTTTCTAATGTTTTATACAAAATATCTGAACTCTAGAATTATTTCATCACATAGGATCTCAACTAAGTTGTTTTCCTAAAATTTCTAAAATCAAAATTATAGTAACCTAAAGATAACACCACATATCACAAGTCATTTTAAGAGTGAGATCAAATTAAATATGAGCTATTGAGGATAAATAAAGCTAAGTTTTAAAAATTTTTCTTCCTCACAAACTTGAATTTTTAAATATTTTTCAATGAGTACAATTAGATATGATAGGAAGGAAAATTTGAAATTGATAAATACATGTTAAAAACTAAATTGAACTAAAAAGGAAGCATAAACATTCATACAGTTACTAAGTATAAAAGTAGATATATATAATTTTTAAGTTTGCAATAGAAGGAATTGTTATATAATAAATAAGGCTTGAATACAAAGATAAGTCTGTCTAACACATACAACCCTAACATTCATTGCATTAAAACAAAGATTCAATCATAGTTCACTACACAACACGCATATATTAATCCACACAATCAACAAACTCAAAAACACCTACATAATAGAGTTTGACACATAAACAAAAACACACTTTCATTAATAAGCACACCAACAAAGATAACCATGGGGTGTCTCCCAGAAAGCGCTTGGTTTAACGTCTCCAGCTGGACAAAGGATTCCACCAGGATCAAAATTCAATTTAAGTAATCCTTGATCATTCGCTCAATCTTTTTATGATCTTGAAATTCCTACTAAATCCTAAAATTTTAAATTTTCTTTTAGATCTTCCTTTCAGCTTGATTAAAATTATAATTCTTCATGTTTCTTTCGAGATCCAATATTCTTCCCATAATTTTCTCAATTTGCATATTAATATCATCCCTAAAATTTATAAGAAATGGATCGCTATATGATAATTCAAGATCTCATAAATTTTGGATCAGATTCTCTCTAAATGATTCAGATTGTGGATTAAATTCTATTAGGTTACTCTTCTGTCTCAAGTTATCTTCTAATTCTTTCTATTGGTACTGAGTAAATGGTGGAGGTGATCTTTCAATATTTATCATAGTTGAGAAAATAGGTTTTCTAATTCCTTAGAATTTTTTTCCATTGTTCTTTCATTCTCCTTATGCTCATTTCTCAACTCAATGTTCTTTTGAAATATATCCTCCAATTCTCTTCTAATTCTTAGTTTGATATCTTTTGATATCTTTATCTTGCTTTATCTTGCTCATTGTTGTTTTCCTTAAGGGCTATCTCAGGGTCATTAAGTAAAATCTCAGCAGGATAATTATTAATTGCATTAATAATCTACTCCAGTTGATTTTCCATATTCCTAATTGCAGCACCTTGACTCTCCAGCTCACGCTGCATTTGAATAATAACCTATTCTAATAAATCTTTCTCCTCATTCTATGGTTTGAAGTTAAAATTATGAGGAAATAAAAGTTTATCATTAAAATCACCCTGACTATTTCAATTACATGTCTGATTAAATTAATTATCTTCCTAAAATTGGTTTTCTCTTCCAAAATTATTATTTCAGTTAAAGTTTGAATAATTATCCCAACCTGGGTTGTAATAATCAAAATAAGGATTGTATATCTCATGGCTAATTTTTCTTTCAGCTACAACAGACCTAAACTGTAATGTAAATGAAGTTCAAGTGAACACGATCACAAATTTTAAAATAAAAGAAATCTTCAAACCTTTTTAATCCTACACATAATTAATTCTCATCACAAGGAGAAAGAGTAAGGAAAAACTATTCACTAAGCATGGAGAAAACACATGGATTCTTCATTGCAAATGACATTAAAAAACACACAACCTTATTGCAGTAATTCAAAACAAATGCAACAAGAGTCAAATACTTATCTTTTCAGAAGATTCACGACCTCCTTGCAAAGTAAACAACAAACATTACACTTCTTCCAAGATTCTAAAAGCCACCAAGACTCCACAAGAGACTTCTCCTCTTACACACGCACACACACATACACTACCTTGAAGAGGCACATCAAAATCCTCTCCAAATCTCTTCTAAAAACCCCTCCTAGACTCCTCTCATAAAAAAAACCAGCCCCCCTTTTTAAAGAGAAGCCAATCACCTCCTTTTTCCAAGAGACACACCTCTTCACTCAAAGAGATACACCGCTTCACATTCCAAATGTCTAGGATCATTGTACCACTCTTTGGGGCGTGCATAACAACAGGAGTCTTCCAGAACATCCCAGAATAGCACGAAATCTCCAAAAATTTGGCCAATAACCGTCTTTGGCACATAGGCACCAATTTTTTGGCGCCTAGGCACCGTTTTCCCATCGTGACTGGAACATAGGCGCTAGTTTGGGCGCCTATGTGCCACCCTACAGGTAGCTCCATCGTTTTGTCTCATTTTGCTCTATTTTAGCTCACCCGTTTCAGCTCTGTTTCACTCATAACTGTTATACATACAATATAAACATGAAAAAAAATCTTTCTTTAAAGTATAATTTCATTCAAAAAAATGTGATAAATGTAAACAAGATTAAACATAGAAAGACATATCAAAATGTGCAAGACCAAAATTTTCTTTCTTGCTCGTTTTGGCTCCAAATTACACCATTTATGCTTCATTTTCTCCAAAACTCTATTTCTTGTACCTGAAACCAAAAATATGCAATATAGTTTTCTTTAAAGTGCAATATTATTAACAATAAGCCTAAAATGTATATTTAAAAATAAGTAATTTTTAGGCGTGTCAGTGTCTACATTCCTCTATCTCATGGTCATCATCTCGACAGTACATGCACAATTTCTTTAGTTATTAGAGGAAAGCTCTGATTCTTATTGGTTGCACCTTCTTTATGCTCCCATTTTCTTGAATGACATACAATATATCTACCATAGACACTCTCAATTGAGTGGGTCGAGGACCTTCATAATTGTTCGGTTGCTGCTCATAGTACTGGACGAGCATCTCGTAGTACTGAGCCGGTCACTCATAGTAGTGAGCCAGCTGCTGATCTCAGCTCCTCACATAACCACCTTTATTGTTTTTCAGTCAGTTCCCCTGTTATCATGAGACGAACAACTGTCTTCATGTTGGGGACGGAAAGGCGGCAGTGAATTTTCCTTCTGCTTCCATCGACTGTTTTGTGGGGTCTCTTCTGGGAGAGTCAATTTGTTGTCCAAAGCTCTACGACGTGCTTGTAGACATTAATATACTTATTAGTCATCTAAAGCAATTCAGCAAAACACTGAGGTTCTTCCAGCTTGAGGTCTAGATGGAACCTTTCAAACTTTTGGCCTCCAGGTTGAGCTGCCATAAGGATTGTGTGCTCTTCTTATGTCTTCAGGCACTTGTGAACTGCACCAAAAAAATTCTCTTAATGTCTGAGAAGTAGCTGATGCATCTTGTAGGTAGCGATTTGGACCACATCAGAGCTGATGATCTCAAGGAAAACATACGATATTTGAATGTGTTTGAAACTTTGAGCAGACACATCGATGACTCGGATGAAGTGAGATGTTCATTAGGATCTGCTTGACCCTTGTAGCTTGTTGCACCGAATTTTAAACTTTATGGTGGTTCAACTCCCAATATATGGAGGAAGTGTGCAATCCCAATATCATCCTGATACTTTGAATCTCCAGCCACTTTTGGCTCATGGTTCAGTCTCTTATTGTTGTACATCGACACTACCTCTCGAGGATGGCTCTACCCTCGAGAAGCTCTTTCTCAACTCCTGCATTTTTCGTTGCACAAATTCCTTCATTAATTTTTTGGTAAAGTCCACATTAGCCATATCTCTCTTGTGGTTGTCCTCTTGCTGTTGTACTACTCTTATTGTTAAGGGCATGGCTCTATGCTCACCGCATTTTTCAGGACGTTGAATCTAAAATTATTCGGAAGACACACACAAGGAATATAACATAAAAGAGAGGGGAAGATCAGAGAGAGCACAATAATGAACGATAAATTTGTGTGACATTTATTTATGAAATTAGCTTCCTATTTATAGAAAAGGGTTTGGCCAATTTACACCCTGTACTCCTAGTAAAGTAGAGTTAACAGGGAGTTTTTTATAATTCGTATTACTAAGGCCGAGAGCCTGAGAGGGCATTAAACCAAGTGCTTGAACTGGACAGTCGTTGTTGGCGGGCCGCTAAACTAACCTGAGTGGACCCTTTCATCCGTCTGGTTTGTCTTGGGGAGTCCTGAGGTAGAATTCGTTCGAAAAATTCGATCAAAATACCCTTTGAATGTATTGCTAACTGAATATTCCATGTCAAATCATTGGTTTCCCTTCTCATAATGGTTCCTAACTCTGTCATTATGGCGGGTGAGATGCAGATTCGTGTCATGCAATGCATATCTAATTGTATACTGCTAAAAAAAATCACATTACTTTATATAGACGATCACAACAGTATAAAACTCTGCCTATGTTTATTGCCGTGAATTTTAAATTGATGCAATTGTTAGAATTGCAAAGACTTTTAGCTTCAGTTTTAAGTTTTTTTTTGTAATAATCTTAATATTATATTTCAAAAGTACCCATAAATAAATATTTTAATAATTTTTTTTCTCAGTTCACCCAAAAAAATAGCATATATATAATTTAATTAATAGCTGCAATCATTCGTTGCCCTAGTGAGCCCCAAACACATCAAGTACATATATGCCATTAATAATCGTCCCATATATACCACTAATAGTCGTCAGATTTATTTAATAACAACTAAAACCAATATCTGTACTTACACGTGGCAACTCCTAAAATCACTATGTTGTAATACACATTCATTCCACAAATATTATATATATATATATA
>NW_018219752.1:37797-51046 GCF_001263595.1 Phalaenopsis equestris
TTATATATATATATTGAGAAAATTAGGGCGAAGAGAAACAGTAACGACAATAATCCAGAAGAACACAAAGAGATTTAACGAGGTTCGACAGAGATGCCTACATCCTCAGGAGCAGAGCGACAAGTTCCTTTCAATATTCAGAAATAATGTTACAAAATAGCGGGTGATGTTACAAAATAGAGGGATTCAACTCTCTCAAAGACCTAGGATTACAAACACGTTTATTTATAATCCTAGAGTGAACCCTATAGTACCATATGTAATTTTCAAATTACCCCTGCACCGTATAGCCCCAACCCACATAACGTAACTTCACCCACATAACGTAACTTCCCGATTTGGACAGATTCTTCCGCTTCGTTCCAGCGTTTGTCCCTATATGGTATATATGAGCCCTATCATATCAATATATATATATATATACATATAAAAGGCCGTCCGCTCTATTAAAATAATGGGGGAATCACTCCATTATAATATTTCTTAAGATCTATGACTGGCTTCAAGTTGCTTACTCAACAAAATTAATGACATCAGATTAGATGCCCTGTCCTTGCGGAACATAAGAAAATGCCACATCAGTCAATCTCCTCAAGTAAGACAATTTAAAATATTAATCATTAAAAATACTGCTAAATATTTAATAATAATTTTAATCAGATAAAAGTTATAAATATTTAATATGTTTTAATATGTAATTTTTTCTTTTATTAATATTTTTTTAATAATATTCTAAATAAAATAAATGAAAGTATGATATTTTCTCTATTTTTAATACAAATATTTTATTTCTTATCATAATAAATTACCGGGGACTCATTCCACCATGCACTGCTCCAAATGTAACATGAGACTTATCAATTGCATTCTTAATCTTAATTTAGCAGGGATTTAGTAGGTACATGTCATTAAGAAAAGATTGAAAAGAGGAGTTGATGTGTGGGCTTAATAATTGACCCATCCAAATCATTTATTTCTTTTTAGCCGGTCTATTCTATATTTCTTACAATTTTTATCCAAATAAACTTAATTCCTTGGGCAACTTCATTTTATCCTCAGATAATATATGGACAACAAAAATTTAGGCATTTTTGTTAAATTTTAGAGAAATTAATGAGAGGTTTACGTATGCCACCAAAATTTGAAGTCATGTGAGTTTAACACTCAACTGTTCAGTCACATTATTATACATATAAATGCACACACACACATACACACACACACACACACATACATACATGCATAGATATATGTATGGATGTAGGTATATCAACATGCATGTATGTATGTATGTATTTATGTATATCTATATATGTATACATCTGTACATGTATTTCTATGTATGTATACATTTATATATAGATATCTATATAGATGTATGTACGTGTGTCTATATGTTCTGCAAGCCTTGGCCTGTAGGTGGCGGGGTCACTATAAGTCTCCTCAGGTCAATGGTTTGATCCCACCATGGCGTTGAGACTCTGGAATTTTAGGCACATTGTGCTAGCTCTCATCATGAAAAAAAAAACGCATGAAAAATTGATATTTGGGCTTTTGACAAATATCAAATTCTCTAAAAAAAATGTACCTGTGTCTATATATATATATATATATAGGAAGATTTAAATACATACCACCCAATTCTTATGTATTTACATATCTAAGAACTAACTTCAATTTTTACATGACCAATTCCCAATGCATGAAAAGGTATATTTCACTTTTTAAATATTTTTACGCATAAAAGAATATATAATGCCCACACAAATATATATAAATATATATATACACTGGCCGCGACGTTTAGTCCCACCTGGCCACAAAATGCCAAACTCTAGTGGTGACTCATTGCAACTTTCGCATGGTACTAAATGCACAGAATTTCATTGGCCTGCCAGAAACTTTTAGCCAATGCTCTCGACTAATTAAAATGCCTCATCCACAAACTATACTCCAATCATGCTGAATAATACTTCACATCAAAGCTTCATTACATAATATTCACATAAATATGTGACTGAGAGCACCATATCCCTTCCAATAGTTCCTGGATGAGCGCACTTTATTATAATATAATACTATGTGTTAAGAAAAGTTAGGCTTGAAAAATACAATTTTTAATAATCATCACATACTTTGGCAAATAAAGAGCAGCCACTACTTGCCCCACCACCCAAAAAGAAAAAAAAGCGAGCTTTTTTTTTCTATAAAAAAAATGGCTTTTTTTTTTTTTTGGGCTAAGCGTGTGGCACACATTTGCAATGCTTAAAAAATAAATAATTCAGATAAATATGAAATTATATAATCATATTGCATGCAATTAGATGGACCCCCCAAAAAATATAGAATGTAATGAAATTATGGAGATGAAAACCAATCATTTAATGTAGAGAATGGAAATTATACCCACTAAAAATCAAAATTAATAAGAGATGTAATTCTTTCCGATTAAAAGTTTGGAAAAAAAGAAAAAAAGAAGCCTCATCCTTGCACAAAAGAAATGAAAAGAGTAATTTCACCTAATTCTTATGAATTTAGGTATCTCATATTTAAACTTTCGTATTTATAGGCAAAGCATGTTTACTTACGTATTCGAAGGAGGATTTCAACATTAAATATTGTATTAGTGTTGTTTTTGATGTGATAAGAAATATATATATATATATATATATATTAAGAGTTTGGTCATGAGGGGTGGGTGAGTGGTCAAAATCAAGAGAGAAGAACAAGGCAAAACATAATAATAGTACTTAGAAGGGAATTAGAAGCTAATGATGAAGAATTTAAGATATGAAATCTGATAATTATATTAGACTTAAAAAAGCAAAGCTTCAAGAGGATCTCATTTAAGCCAAGCGAGATCTCACCAAACAGTAATCATAATCATTAGTTTAGTTGGTTGAAACACCTGATTTGAAGGACTGCAAGCGACGCCACAGCCAACTTCTTTGAGGTCACATGAAAATTTGGTGACACAACACACCAAAATGTCAGAAATGAACAGCCGAGATTAGGGGAGATGAATGAGTTTGACATGGAAGCCAACATTTGAATTCAGCCAAGGGATCTTTTGGTGGCTTCTAGGTTTAGAAATTAAGAAAAGTAGAATTAATTAATTGATTTTATTGAATTGGTATTTTGCAGAAAACAGTGAGACAATAATAGCTCCTCGGAAAGCTATTTGGCTTTATAAGAGAAAATGGGCAGCAATATCCCAATCTTGCTTCATGCAAATCTAACTTACAAATGGCTCTATTTGGAAAATTACCAAGAGTGACTTTTATTGTATGTTATTGTTTTGATGTTGCATAATAAGGGTTTGATAAACTCATGAACGATACAAAATCTTCTATGTGGGAAAACTCTGAAAAAGATAAACAAATGATTTGACTATATTAAAATGGTCGTGTATATAAATAGGGATAATATATATTTACTAATTTTTTCTCTTGTGAATGTTGGCTGATGACTAACAAGTTGATCATATTATAACATTTGATTTTCACGTGTTAATAGAAGGTAAAAAAAAAACATTCAGTCTGATGAATTTCGTGTCCAAATAATGGTGAAAATACGACCACCATCACCGTGCATTTGACGTGGTCGTATCCTGGAAAGTTCCTAGACATGCGCGCACCGAGCGAAATAATTTCTTCAACAAATCAAGGCGTATATGTTGACATCAACTTGTAGAACATGGTTTGTAGTGTAGAGACGATAGTGCTCATGTGATGATGATCATGCTGGATAATAATAACTTAAGATAATTGTTCGAGATGAAAAAAAGTTAGCACTTTAAGATTATGTAAAGCATCACTTTTATATAAGGAATGTGACAATTTATATTTTTTAAAGTGAGGTTTCAAATATTTTAGCTAAAATGAATTTTAAATACAGCATCAAACAATATGCATATACTTATTTAATCATGTGATCATTTAAGCCTTTAACTATCTTAACTACATTATAATTAATTGAATAATCTAGAGCTCAATTGAAAAAAAAGCTTATTTTTCCTCTTTGTCATTCAAAGATTTATTAGTCCTTAAAAGAGTGTCATAACATTTTCAACCATACATCAATTTCTTTATTTAGGTTTATTGGGTCTCCAATCTTGAATTTGGGGTTCGCATGATCTAATAATTAGATCGTAACAAAATATGAATGGGTCTCCGAGCCATATGATGAGCCGACTGACCTCAAGGCCGAACAAAAGACATCCGCAGAATCAGATGAGTGAAAGATATCCATCGAGGAGCAAAAAACTGACCAAGGAACTACGATAGGAACACCGGTGAAGCCAGACAAGAAGACCACCTACCGCCATCACCTGGTTCGTCCGGCTAAGAGAAGAATGAATGGGAAGCAAATCGAGCAAGTGAAGGGTCACTCCATTAGCAAAAAGTCTATTTATATAATGTATCATGTGAATTATTTTTAGCACAACTGAGTTCCTTTTTCATAGGAAGAGAACATAAAAGTAATATATATATATAACATTTAGAGCCATGCCAAACAGTATAACATATTAATATGAATTTAATATAATGAAATTATAGAGATGAAAACCAATCATTTAATGTGGAGAAATGAAAATTATACCCACTAAAAATAAAAATTATCATGGGTTCCATGAAAATTATACCCAAGGAGTACTATAGTTCTATCCTTGGGTCTACTATGAGGCAGGCCCAAGGATAAACCCAAGCTGATCATGAGCCATGTCAAGCTTGATTGTGGTGCAGACTTAACCCTGATTGGATTGGGTCCAATTATGGGTTCACTGAATTAAGCTAAGTCAAGTTACACCTGAACTAGAGTTAGGCTTAACTTGGGTTAACCCAGGGTTACTAAAGGTAATTTCATGGTTAGAAGAGTAACTATGAGGTTAACGCCCTTGGAATCAAAGCTTTAAGGTTGGTTTAATATTTGGGAACAATTTTGGGCTAATGTGTAAAATTTTAATTTTATTATGTTACACTTAATTTTATAAATTTTCACTTTAGAGTTTTCAAAAGTGGAAATCATTATTTTAGGGATTGATTTCATTACGTTAACTTCCTCAGTAATTTCTATTTTTATTTTGAAATTTATGATTTTTTATTTCAATTTTTGTAATTATTTTTCAAAAAAATTGCTATTTTGATAGAAAGTTTATCATTCTCAAATTAGGGACCCCCTATGAAAATGGAAAAATCAAAGGATGTTTCCAAGATTGGAGGGAAGTTCCCCTCCAAATTTTAGATTTTTCCTTCTTATAATTAATATTTAATAATTAAAATACACTATGAGTATTTAATTTATAAGTTAATTAATTTTAATTTTTTAATTATTTCCCCTATGTTTACTGAGTTCATGTGTGCTTTTAATTTATTTTTGTAATTTTTCTATACTAAGTTATGAATTTTTAAAGTTTTATTTATTTTTTTAGATTTATTTAAATAAAAAAATTAGATTTTCCTACTTATTCACGTTGTGCCACGTCACCCCTTGTATGCTCCTAAAGTCCACACGTCTTCCGCCGGTTGGATGCGCTTTCCACGCGGTCGCTGAGGTGGCTTGTGGTTCGATGTTCTCCTCCCCCACGTTCATCCATTTCTAATACACGAAAATTCACAACATCGATTCATCATCCTCATGGGAGGAAGAACAAAGAATCGTCCATGATCAAACCCTAAGATCTCTCTTGATTCTTAACCAAATCACTCGATTTTTGTTCTTATAGCTTCATCTAAGCTAAACAAACATATTTATAAGGTTCAATAAGATCTTAGTGTTCATTTCTTTCACAAAAGTCCAAACCTGAGGCTAATTTTAGGGATTTTGATCCATACCCTGTCCCAAGTGATGTGACCTCGATCGGGCTTGATAGAGAGCTTCGTCTTGATGTCACAAACATCTTTCTTGCTTCAATTTGAATTGAAAATGGTCCTAGTTATAAGCTAGACAAAATGGTGGCTCGGGTTGGTGTTGCGATATGTTGGAGAGCTCAGAAGCCCTAATTTTAATTGGGGAGATCGTCTTGAGGCTCAGGGAAGCTTTTGAAAGGTTTAAATTTGAGTTATAAAAGGGCTTATGTCAAGGCCAAAAATTGTACTAGATTAGGGCAGAAAAAATAGGGTTTTGCTAGTGGTGGTGGTGGTTTGAGGAGATGGAGGATTGATTGCTGATGTCAAAGGGGACATTTTCTCTATTGAGAGGTAGTGGTTTATGAGGTTAAATAAGGAGTTTGATGGTGAATAAAGGCTCACAGGTTCCTTCCTTAAGTAGGCATGGGAGAGCTTGTTTGTGATTGTAAATGCTTGGGCGGCTCCTCAAAGAGTTCATAGACGAATTTTAGAAGATTTTGGGTAGTGGAGGGAAACTCTTCAAGTTTCCATGGTAGCTTGATCATGGTGATGAGAATGGAGATGGGGGAGGCATATAAGGAAGCTTTGAGATGGTCAGAGGGCTTTTAGGTGGATAACATAGACAAAACTTAATACGGTTTGACCCATCAAGGTTTGATCCAAGTAGAATTGGGCTAAGAGAAATGTGTGGGGACATGTGTCCCTTCTCATGATGAGCCATGATGAATAGTGCCAAGCTCACCAATATAGGGTAAAATTTTTTCTGGTTTAGCTTGGTGTGTCACCCATATATTATGCTAGGTGGGCATTGGGTCATGGGTGCCCCATTGAGGATGGGCCATGGGCCATGAGTTCGGGTTTGGTTTTGTCTTAGGGTATTGTATTTGGGCTAGATGAGTTGGGTTTCATGTTAGCCTATACCTTGATGAAATTTTTAAAAAATCCACCTAATTAATTATTTAATTAATTAATTAAGTGAATTATGGGGGTTGACCCCATTCACCACACGATGAGGTGTCATTACCATGTCGGGTGAGGCTCAATTTGATGGGGATGTGGAAAATAAGTCTAAATTTGGCCAAAACTGAGGAAGGCCCAATTGATCTTCAACATCCGAAGATGCCATCAAATTTTGGTGTCAAATGGCCACATTAAGGTTTAAGGTGATTGTTAGGGTTTGGTAGAGTTAGGGAGACCTTTTGGTGAGGCTAGAGATCAATTTAGGTATGCCTCTCTCCTTTGGTAGATTTTATGGTCAAAGCGGTTCCTAGGTTCCATAGGTAAGTCCCTAGGGTTCTGGGTTGATTTTGGTGAGCTAGGACATGTCTTGCCCATTGTGGTCAATTTGGGTTCCTCACATGGTCAAAACTCTAAACTCACTTAACAAAGGGTTGGGAGTTTGGGCTTACACTAGTGAGGCCTAAGAGAGGCACAATTCTGGTTTAGAGTTATGTCCAAGTAAGTGGGGTGAGTCCTTACAAAGGTGAGAAAAACAAATAGACACTCAATATGTGTGGTGTACCATATCAGTTTGCTACATATATTGGTGTTGACTGAATTGGAAGTCAAGTCACAAAGCACTTTGATAGTCAGAAATGTTATGAAAAAGGATAATATATGTTGTAGTTTGTTGTTAGATATTCCTGTGCAAATATTTGATCAATAGGATTAGATAGCTCAAAAAAAGGGAATGTCATTTTTTCGTGTCAAGAGGGTCTTATATCTGCTTTCCAAACATGTTGGGGAAAGAGGTGTTGGGATCCAAAAAATGGTCCAAGCAGCCATAAAATGTCAATGTCATGTCTTTTTCTCATTAAAAAGGAATGTCAATGAACTTACACCTTAACTAAGAGAAGAACATGTAATCTATAAGAAAGCTGTGATTTTGTGGTAGGAGGGTCTTGCATCCCCTAGCGGAAGGGAGAATAGATGTCACATTCCATCAAAGGAGGTCTTGTACCAATTCCAAAAGATATCGATTGTGATGTCTCTGTTTCATTTGAAAGGAATGCTAACGAACTTACATCCTAAGTAATAGGAGAACATGTAAGCTAGAGGAAAGCCGTGATTCTATGTTAGGAGGGTATTACATCCACTAGCATAAGGGAGAATGGATGTCATATTTCATTAAAGGGGATCCTATACCTATTCCAAAAGATGTCGATTTTCATGTCGCTGTATCGTTTGGGAGCAATGCCGATGGACATATATACTAACTAAGAGGACAACATGTAAGCTAATGAAAAACCTTGATTCTGTGTCAGGAAGGCTGTAGATCCTACTAGCAGAAGAAGCTGTGTGCAAAGGTCACACATGGATCATTTGGTTAAGCATTGTTAAGAATTCTTAAAGTTTGATGGGTATAGGCCACCTATGAAAAATTACACCTTGCCCATAGTTGTTTTTTAGTTGGTGATGTCATTCGGGGTTGATTCAAAGGTCTTATATTATTTGCTGGGTTTAAGCCACTCAGAGGAAATTAAAATTTTCCCATAGTTGTCTTTTTATTTGGTGTAGCTGTTGAGAGTTGATTTTATGTTATTTAGTAGGATTTTGTTTCCCTTTTTAGTTATTGTCATATTTTATTTTCTTCATGGTTATTTGCTTCGGCCTTTCTAGACTTGCACCAGAAATTGTCAGTGTCAGAAAACCAAATTTAGCAAAAGGATTCTCAACTCCATTCTTTGCAAAAAAGGGATGTATGCAGTACATCAGTGATAATGTCCTAATACCAAAGATGTATGATATTACATTAACATTAAAGCCACAACATTAACGATATCTGATCAAGTCAAATTACATATGATGTTTACATATGAAGTCTATATTCAAAACATGTCATAGCAATCTCCCAAGCTTTCTATCATGTAGCGATCCCCTTTCAGTATAGGGCATACTGTAAACACCTTATATTCCAAGGAGAATCTTTTCAAGCATACCTCAGATGTACTTGTGACTAGGGGGTCACGATAGGTCTAGGGTTCGCAATCCTTGAAATTCTTATTTGGGTATGTAATGAACTGGATGCTTTTCCGGTCACATTTTTTTAGTGTAATGGAGATTGTTTGTTGACCAACTCTGGTGATAAAATGCTTTACAATGTTAGCCTCATTTCCTTATAGAACAGATCCCAATGGAGGGATATTTGGACTGGACCCTTAAATTCTCCTGGTCCTTTAATTTGTGACTCTGTTTCAAACTTAATAGCACATTCACTTAAGAGTGAGATCTTGCAGAAATGTCTCTCAAAGCCATGTTGATCAATATGAGGTGGTATGCAATTCCCTCTTCGTAAATGTTGATTATAAAACTATCAGGTATGCAACTTTAGGTAAAAATATGCAAAACGACGAGCTCTTATTATTTCAATAATTATGGGCAGCATTGGGTCTACATGATCATAGTGTAGAATACTCAGGGGATTTCCATCCCTCTCTGTAGCAAAGTTATAGTAGCAGCCATACTGGATGGTGATCTTGCTGATTGCGGTCTGGTTGTTGCGGTAGCCACAACAATAATATAATTCAAGATAGTTGATATTTTTTTAAATCTTTATACCTACCACCCCTAGCAATTTAAGGTATTATTTATCAATTTCAAGTATTCATTAGGATGCTAACATAAGTATATGTATTGCTCAAGTAATATAGGGCTCTAATGGAGTCCTAAGTATCGATTTCACTGAGAATTTTGGAATTCTTATTATATTAACTCAAAAAAACTCAAATTAAACTACAAAAAACATACCTAGGAATGCAGGTCAAAATTTGTATTTTTAAACAAAGTAAATTATATCTACTGCTCTTATCTCTAAACGTAAATTAAATTTTAAGTTCACTAAAACTAAGTTTTTTTAAGAAGAGTTCAAATTTTAGAAATTATCATTCCCCTTACAATAAGATTATAATATGTGAATAATTAAAATTGTTATAAATTATAATGTGTCAAATAGGAGCATACCTATTCTTTTCTCTCTTACAAGTGCATAAAGAACATTGGCTAAGCCAAAGTTAAGTTACTAAATCCTTGGTTAGGCTGGGAAGATACTAGCTCTAACTATCCCTCTACTTAGAGGCTAACATCTAGCCTTAGGTTCTCAACCTTTGGATCAAATTGGAGGTTATAGTCTGTCACTCTAGAATCATCAAGTTATGTCTATTAAAACTTATTTCTCTATTTATTTGCACTTAAAACACATGAATTACATTCTCATCCAATTTGGAGAACTCAACCTTATGCCGACCCAAAAATTTTTTTCAAGCTATAGTGTTTATTATGGGAAAAACTTCAGTTGCCTTCTAGATTGAACTTATGTTCTTCATGAGGGATGACTTGGCTTAGTTAGTCACGACTCAAATAAGTTTAGACACCATCATGTTTATGATTGACTGCGGTTTTAAGAATTATATGTGTGTGTGAGCTATAAAGTTTAAAGGGGTCACTCTTCTCACCTTCAATATGGAGACATACACAAAAACCTCATTAAAATTTAATTAGAGATGCGTGAAACCATTATCAAGATTTATTTGAGTAAACTAGATGCTTGAAATGATTAAGGCTTACACTTACTTGGTCAAATGACGGTAAATAAGTTATACTAAAATCATAAGATTAGGTTTAGGAACTCTAGTGTGCCTTTTAGGACTTGGGAAGAAGAAATTCTTCTCTCTTGATAGTAGGAGCAGTTCTTTTTTAGATGGCCATCAATTAACTGTTTAACCATAAAAAGGTAAGATTAAAGCCCTTTTCCTGCTATCATCTATCTTAATTAAAGAAAAATAAATGTTGGGGATTTGTCAAAAATCATTTGGAGAAGCATTTAACATGGTATTTGGAGAAATAATATTGTCCAAGTGTACATACAATAAGTTTTAATTTGCCCTACTTAATTCAAGATTAGTTTACTTAACCATGGGTTAAACCAAATGTTGAATTTAGTCAAGTCATTGAGTAATTAAAGTAGTTAATTTACTTTATTATATCGAATAAAAAATGGGCTTAAACCCATCAAATCTAAAGTTCTAAATGGGCTTCTTTATTAATTTGACTAATTAAATTACAATGGAAAGGCATCAAACATGTCAAATAAACTATTGCTAGATTCCTAACATCCTTGGAAAGGTTAATGTCTAAGAGGTTTATTAAACAAACAAATTTGATAGATTAAACTTAAAAATAAATTTGTATATCCATTTATTAATCTTTGTTACATCATTTGCTAAGTACAATCAAACCTATAGTTGAAATTAGTTAACAAAAATTTGGTCATGCCACTATATTCCTAAGAAAGATCCATAACTAATTTAGTTAATTAGAAGTCTAATTAATAAAAAAATCATCATACTTGTATATATTCTACCAACGGACATCCTATCATGAGTTGGGGTCCACTAAGATTAATTAAATTGAATATTGAAAGTGACTCGAGTAAACTAACCCTTTTAGTGTTGACTAGGATCATTCATAGTTCTAATTGATAAGTTGTTCATCCTGTGGAGCTAATTTGAACCTAAATCTTGTAATTGATCTCTAAAAATACTAAGTAAATCATAATGTATGTTGCGTAGATCAGTTGAAAACCTTAAATCCAATTGAACCTATATTGTAGGAAGTGGACTAGGTTAGATGTTTCATGGGGAACAGGGTATGGCCAAGGCCAAATCAAAGGAACACAATGATTTGATTAGATATGAATCACTTAGGGACATCATAAGAGAGGTTTAATTTAACAATTAAAGCAAATTTGATTGAATAGGTTCACTAGGATTAAAATATGGTAGCTCCTAGTACAATAAATAATTTTGACGAATACATTCACGCTTTAATGTCAGCAACAAAATCCTGTGAATGCCTGGTTATATTATGATATTGATAATGACATAACTAAGTTGGGCTCAGACTGTTATACCAAATAAAGAAAAATTCATCATCAATTACATTTTACCTATAAAAAATTGAGAAAAAAGGAAAATGATTGGATGCACCCACCATAATTTGAAATAGTAAAGTGAAATTGGACTAAGCATGACATTATTTATTTTAGAATGTACTAAAGTAACCACATAAGTGATAATAATTGAATGTTGATTTTTTTCATGCTAATATTCTTTTCCTTTTTTTTTGCATTTTGTGAGACCTCATGATTCTTTCGACTGGTAAGAAACTCCAACTGCTTGGAGTAAAAAATAAGATACAAGATTGTAGGAAATAGTTTTTGGTTGGTTCTTGCTCCGGCGACTGGAGTGTTCGAACCAAGCCTTCGTAGCCGATGTGGGATAAGGTGATGTCTCTTTTGAAGGATATGCACATTGCTAAGGCGTATTGACTAGTCACCATCTCTTGGTCCCGTAGTATGCCTTTGAGACGAATGTTGAAGGGTAAGATGACTAAGGATCTATGGCGTCTCTCAAGCATCAATGAGGTGGCCTCAGTAAGGGCGGCGAAGGAGAAAGTAGCCTTTAAACAACAGAAATAGAAGCATCCCTCAGCGATGGGTAACTTTGTAGAAGATGAGGATCCACTCCTTAGTAATGTGGCCTCAAAATATAGTGCATCCATGTCTAAAATTACTGTTGTTATTCAAGATAAAATGACTGGTGAGGTGAGACACAAAAATAATGTGTTGTTTTAAATATACATTTTATGCTTATTTTTGATGATATTGCACTTAAAATAAAAGGCCAAAAGATAAAGTAAATATATAAACTTAATATAAAATATAGTTATAAAATTAATAATGTAATAAGTTTATATATATATATATATATAATTTTTTTGAACAAACATGGCACGTGACTATGACTTCAACCGCGGAAGGCATCTTTTAAGTGGGCCCCACATAAAAAGAGAAAATATGGATATAAATCCATATTGAATCTATAAACTATTCGATTAAAGAATACCACAACGGCCACATGCCGCTGTTCCCATTGCCACGCCGCTTTGGGCCCCACCATTACCCATAAAGCCCGCACACCGAAGGCCATAAATATTCGTCGCTTAATACACGTGTCATCGTCACTCAACCGTACAAAGTTGTCCGGTTTTTTTTATTGTTTTTTAAATGAGCCGGGTCTATCTATTTATTCAACCTTCCGTATTGACCAGCAAAATTACATTGCTTGAATAAATATTTATATAAATTTTATATAGCTGAAAAACATTAGAAGAATCAATTAAGTAATAAAGTATAACAATAATAAATACAAAAAGAATCCAAAATATAAAATAAGTGTAAAGCATGAGCACAAAAAATTAAAAAAAAATAATATAAGTGAAAAAATGCTTCACTAAAAGGCCAAATATTAGAAGGGCAAGAAAAAAAGAATTAGCTTGACCCAAAAAAAATGAGCTAATATGATTAGTTTGAGGAATCACTATTGACTAATAGTAATAAATTG
>NW_018219753.1:0-1036 GCF_001263595.1 Phalaenopsis equestris
CATTAGACTTAAATCATCTTAAACTTTAGGTTCTATCTACGTTGAACCTAAACCGCCTCATATTTTAGGTCCTACTTGAATTGGACCTAAAACTATCTCTAACCCTAGGTTCTACCCCAATTGAACCTAAGCAATATTAAATCTTAAGTTATTTTTACATTGGACTTAAATCATCTTAAACTTTAGGTTCTGCCTACATTGAACCTAAACCATTTCATACACTAGGTTCTACCTAAAATGTACCTAATACTATCTCTAACCTTAGGTTCCACCTAAATTGAACCTAAACTATATTAATATTTAGGACCTAACAATATTTAACCTAAAATTTAGGTCTAGTCTTATAGATCTTAATTAAACCTCTTAGGTTATAACCAATAATAAAGCCTAAAATAAATAACATAATGAATAAAAATTAATCAACAAATGACATAAAACTCAATTTAAAAGACATTAAAACTAAAATTTGAACCTAAAAATTCAACTTGAACATCAGTGTTTGAATCTACAAGGATTTCTTAGACGGTGAAATTTGTGGTTGCTGACAAGAATATTCTGATTCTGGTTTCAAAACCTTTCAGACTAAGTAGATTTGAATACTTTACAGCTTCGGGTGGACAAAACCATAGACATCTTGACTGGATCATTTAATAATTTACATAGTCAATTAAAATTTACAAATTAAAACATGATTTCATGCTAATCGAGTTATGTTTTGCTGGTTTACTCAAGACATGAAATAAATTACCCTTTAGATTTACTTCTCGTGTGCTTAGGGTTTGATAACTCCATTTTGTAGGACGAAATGCTGAAGGGAAAAAGGTGAACCTGAAAACAACAAATCAACAAAATGATAATAATAATAAAACAAAATGACAACAACAAAACCAAATGACATAAAAAAAATCAAACAACATAAACCAAACAAAAATAGCAAAACAAAATTTTTAAAACAAAGCCATCGACCTGAAAGTGCCCAAGTAGTTTAAAATTCTATAATGTGCACAGTAAAAACACCATTTTTACCCCTTCAGTT
>NW_018219754.1:0-7440 GCF_001263595.1 Phalaenopsis equestris
TATTTTCTTTGAGCTATAAAAAATTTTGTACTAAAAATTTTTAATAACTTAAAAATTTAAGTTTGGGGGAAAGAAACATTTCTATTAAAAAAAGTTAACTAAATTTAATTTGTCCTCAATTAACTATATTTTCAAAATTTATTTAACCTCATCTGGGATATTAAGACTTTAACTTTAAATGAGTATATTTATGTTTGTAAATACTATGGTAAATTTGGTTAAAATTTTTTAATAATGAAGGTGAATTCTAAAGTTAAAAATATTTGGTATAAAAAGATAAGACTATATTTTTCTATTTAAAGTAAAGAAAACTGTATTTTTGAAGTATTAAAAATTATAGAGTTTCAAGTAAGAAGAAAAAAATGAAACTTTATAAAAAATCATCAAAACTAATACGAATTTATAAAGTGAAGAAAGCTAAGAAGTTTTAACTTTATAACTTTAAGAAGAGGATAGTGAAAGAAGAGGATAGTGAAGTTCAAAACTATTAAAGGATATCCAGATATAGTGATCCTCGCTTGGAAAGAAAAAAGAAAGAGAAAAGAAATGATTGAAAAGAATTTGAAAAAGAAAAAGAAAAAAAGAATGTGAGGAGAAGCTTGAGGAGATACCTAAACAAAAATTGGCTTCACTTGAGCTTCACTTGAATCAACTTGGAATCAACTTGAGGAAAAGGTTTTATTACATTTTCTAAACTTGTATTTGAGAATTAGCACCTTTACTAGTAGAGTTTTCATAAAGTTAATTCTTATATGGATATTCTAAATATCCCTGGTATAACAAATTAAAATTCTTCTTAAAATGAAAAGAGATTCAGAAATCTTAGATTTGATTACAAAGTAGTCTGAGACTTACAGTTTTTGTCTAAGTTATTAAGAGTTTTTCTTAAATTTTACTATTTTATTTATTAAACTAAAGTATAGAGGTTTAAAAGTTAATCTCTATCCTAAGTTATGATTTTATGGAGTAAAAGTGTCACTTGAGGACAAGTAACATTTAAGTCTAGGGGATTTTGATACATCAAAATAATGTATTAGTTTAAGTATACATTTTATGCTTATTTTTTGTGATATTTCACTTTAAAGAATGATGTTTTCATGTTTCGGTTGCAGGTATATCAATTTTAGCCATTTGAAGCAAAAGCAAAAAAGGATAAAATTTTGAGTCAAAATAGTGAATTTTGAGAATCTAGCACCTGAAGCACCATATTGGCACCTGAAGCGCCACTTTACAAAGTGGTGGCACCTAAAGCACTAGATTTTATCCACTGAAGTGCCATTTTACATAGAGGTTGTGCCTGAAGCACCGAATCAGTGCCTGAAGCTCCAAAACCCAAAACAATGTTGTCTTAAGCAACTTGGCGCCTGAAGCACTAGAATCAGTGCTTGAGGTGTCAGAGATTAAATTTTATAAATTAAGGTCATTCAGGATGAATTTTGCATGAATTTTGAAGGGTCCACATGTTATAATCGCCCATTGGAGTGATTCAATACATCTAGACACTTTGTAAATTTCTTTTTAGAAGGGATATGTCTCATGGATCAATAGACATGTCTTTTGGAATTCAAAAGATTTAACCTTTGGATAGAATTTTAGAGGGAATTTTGAATTCTTTCTGGATGGAGACAGCCTCTAATAGAGAGGGAAGTCTAGGGCTGAAGAAAGAGGCGTGAGAGAGGTTCGAAAGAGGGGTTTGGCAAGAGAGGAGAGAGTTAGAGAGAGAAAGTCAAGGACCTAGAGATTTTTTTCAAGGGTTGTAAGAGGAGAGGAAAGGTGAGAGATTTCTTCTTCCTTACATTTTCAAGGGAAAATTGAGAGTACTTGTAAAGAGAAAAAAGTGCTTGAAGAGAACTTCTAGGGATTTTCTTGGGAAGGATTGTGAGATAAGTTGTCTTTCATTTCTTTGTTTTGTAAACTTATTTTTATATATGAAATTTGTGTTTTCTCGTATCCATCTCATGAATTCTGAGTAGTTTTCTTTATCCTTCTCCCTACAATGAGATTTAGTTTTTTGAAGAAATGATTTTGTTTTATATGCTTTTAAATGTCAAAAATTTGTGATTGTTTAAACTCTGATCTTGATTTATTTTTTGATTTAACCAATTGAAATGTTAAAATGTGTTGAGAAACATATGATCCTAAAGTGCTGTGATTTCTACAATATGGTGAGAGTCACATTCAATTCCATTGGAGAGGATGTTATCCATGGGGTTGAGTGCAAATAAAAAGAGAAAAATACTTTGTTGAATGCAAAAAGAAAGAATTTAAGGTAATAAATTAAAATCCCAAATTTGGTCCAGTTGATTAGAAACTAATACAAGATTGTTAGCCCTCAAGCGAGGGAGTAATGGGAGCTCTAGCGTGGTAGTCGGTATCCTTCCAGCCTAACCACAAAATTAGAGAGCAAACTTTGATTTAGTCAATATTTTTTATGCACTTGAAAGAGGTTCAGATTTTAAAAGATAAAATTATTTTTACTAAAGTCATTTTTTTTTGGATTTGAATTTCATATTTATTATTAGCACTGTCGTGTGTGTATTTTGTAATACTGAAAAATATTTTGAAAAGTAACACAAAAAACGACACATCAGCCACCAGAAAGCCATCAAAAGAAACAAATAAAGGATGCAATTTCAAATTTAGATCATTCATGCTAAGATCCAGAGTACAACTTTATTTGCTTTATTAAAAAAGAGTTCAATAAGCTCCAAGCCTCCAATTACGATAATAAATTTGAAGATTTTTAGATTAAACTTCATTATAACAATTAACTATATAAAAATTTAAAGGTTTAATGCAAATATGGAAAGTCAAGGTATGATTAAAAGAGTTGGAGAAAGATGGTCCCTATGTTCGATTAATAAAGGGAACATATTTGTACATCATAGTAAACTAGGCAATTCATGAAAAAGTAATAAATAATTTCTCAAATGTATGAAATTAATCATTCACCCATGATTTTATATATGATTTACTCATAGTTTACTTATTTTAAAAAAATAAATTGACATTTTTTTTCGTGTAAGTGAATAAAATTACTAAATATTGTTAGTGACAATTGAATACAAAATTAAAAGAGAAACTAAAAAGCCTACTTTAAAGTCTTCATCATTCTCTTGGTGACTGCTCTAACAATTTTTATTATTTGACATTTCATGATTGGTTTACCTACATCATATGTAGCATCAAGTATAGGCTTAGTATTTGCTTATATTTTTATTAAAAGACTCTGAAAGTGTTTTTATTTGATTAGTTAGTTGTAAAGCAATTTGAGATCTTAAATTCTATATCGGTTTATGGATTGTAAAATTTTTCTCTCTATTTTAGAGTTTTGAATCAAAGCAGCTTTCTCTCAATCACCTTTACATGATGGTAAACACTTTGTAGTCCTTCTTATAAGTAGATTACTCATTCTAGTTTCGTTTCATAAAGAAATTATAAAATGCAGATCAAAAGGCTTAACTTATTAGTAACCTTATCAATTACATAACATCATCACTGTGGCATGCACCTATATTGTTTTCAAGATTTTAAGCGTCAATCGTATGGTCAGCATTTAAATCATTCCAAATTTTTTAACTTTTCCAACATAAGATAATTCGGATAATACTTGAGAGTTACTAGTAAGTTAAGAAGAACATGAACTATATGAGCTATGGCCCTATTCTTTGAATTAGAAGTTTAAGAAAAATCTTGAGAACACTAGTTGTAATTCTTGAAGTGGGTAACTCAAAAGAGCTTGTAAAGTTTTATTTGTTTAATCTTTTAACATTTACAAGATAAGGCGTTAGTCGGAATGCTTATACGGGACTTGTAAGAAGTCTCCTTCAAAATCAACATGCATTTGTCAAGGATCCATTTAGGGAATTTATTATTCAATTTGAATACATGTATAATCAATGGTTACTTCAGGGTCGGTAGCAATGAAACTAAGACCAACTATTCTTTCTCCATTATTAATATCAATAGTAAATAAATCTAAAAAATTACAAGTAACATTAGATATATATACATGAACAATTGGCGGTGTAACTGAAGATGATACAACTAAATAGCAAAATTTGAAGAAAGAAAAATAAAGAAACGCGAAGATAACAAATTACCCTGAGCACACCTAGTTTATAGACTAACTTCGTCATTTGGTTATAGATAATTAGGGAAATCATTAAGCTAATGAATAAGGGAGTTTATTTGAGTAATCAACTTTTGTCTAATTGTTAATCCTCAATTTCTATGGTGAGGATAGCTCCCCGTATCTTCATAATTAAGAAGCAATAAGTCTGAAAAATTTTGATGGTAGGAAATAAGGGATATGGGTTATCTTTAGGAGTAGGAGAAATCTTGGCTATAACAACTTGTTTTTACTTCAAAATTAATCAAAAACTTAAATTGATTTTGAGAGAGTACAATATTAAGAACTATAAAAGTAAATGACTGTTATTTTTATTATACATTTAATAGGCATATTCTACTTTGCTTGGCACTTCTACCAAATCTGATTGTAGAAGTCTTTTCAGACAATCTAAAAATAGGTATAAAATAATTTTGCAGCACGTCAAAGTTATCCCATTGTGTGGGTGGCGCCTTATTTGTAAACAAAGTCTGAATTTTCTTCTTTTTAGTAATTGACATGAGCTAGATGGATTGCAATGTATATGATAGAAATATTTGAAATATTTAGCTATTTAATATACTTTTGTTGTGGTCTCACTACGATAACAACAAGGCTAAATCTAATAAGACTATTTTTATATATTATCATACCAAAGCAAAGAATGATTCTAATTTCATGCTTCGCATAATTGTGGGACCATTTATTGTGAGTGTCTTTGGGGTTCCTAAGATAATACGAGTTCTTTTCATAAAAAAAATATTATGCGTAGAAAAGTATATGCATTTTATTAATTTAAAAATTAACATGAGGTAAATAGATTATGAAGCAATATTTGAAATATTTGGAATACTTTAAAATATTTACATTTCAATATATTTTTTATTAGGATTTACTAAGATAAAAAAAGAAATTTATTTTATGAAAACTTTTCTATTCCACTTGTACAAATAATAACCCTAACCGTATGCTTCTGATAATACTATGGGCATTAATTCAAAGAGTCCTTAGGAATCATACTAAAATTTTTTTGTTGCTTACCTTGACCTATTTTTTGTATGAAAAAGTCTACTAATTTGATTTTTTGAATAATTAGCATGTGATAAAAATATTTCAAATAATGCACTTCATTTATTTAAAATACCAGACAACTTTTACGTGCCATTTATTTTTCATTGCCTGTGTCACACAAAAAGAAAAAAAAAAGAGAATATGAAACTAATATTTTTATTGAGCATAGCAAAGAATGATTCCATTTGGGAGGTTTTCATTATCGTGACAGCACTTGTGTTCACATCGCTTGTTTGCATAAAGTTTCTTTGGTTAGTAAGATCTATGCATTTTAATTTTTCTGATAACAATAAGGCATGCGATGGATAGTCTACAACATAAATATATGAGGCATTTGTAATATTGTAGAGTTTTCACTTTCCATATATTTTTAATAAGCTCTCGTTAATGGAATAGCAACATTAATTTTATGAAAGCTTCGTTATTTGACACTTGTGCAATGAATAATTATAATTTAATGCTTCACAAAATTGACAGAGCATTGATTGAGAGCACAATAGGGTTTTATCATAAAATGTGAGTTGTTAGCTTAGAATTACCAAGTGTGCTTGGTCCACGCACTTTAATGATTTTAAATTGACATAAGGCCAAATAGACTGCAAAGTGTGCATTTGTTTGTGCTTTTAAAATCCTATTTTCAACCCAACTGTACTTTTAAGGACGTTTGATTTTTGTGTTTAGGGTTACCTGTCCCGTAAACTGTTTGGAATTGTTGTGTATCCGCGAACGCAGGACGTGGTGTGCGTTCTCGAGTGTGCGTTCTCGTGAACAAACCCGGACTTGCCGTTCGCGATTCTACTTTTGCCTTGTGGAACACAAAACATTTATCTGGCAATGATTTTTGCCTAAACCACGACTTCTCCAATCAATCACACTGATCTTGCTTTGTTCTATTCTTGTTTCCCCTCAACCTTCTCTCTTTCGTGAACCGTTCTCTACGGCGTGTTGATGGGTGTGAAACATGCTACTTCCAACCTGCAATCATTTCCGCTCTTCTTATCTCTCTCTCGACGATCATGGCCTAGTCCGAACTCGAACCTTCCCCATTGAAGCATTCGAGTTCTCATTTGAAAAAGATGAAGGTCCTAGTCACAAAATTGGGTTTTTTTAGCGGTCTATTTCTCTTTTTTTTTCCGCTTGAACTGATGTATTAGATTTTTTCTATCTTTTCTACTTTGATTTGAGTTAAGGGCTTCTAATATTGGAGTGCTTGATATTACTCGGTACAGAGTCCTTTTTGGAGGAAAAGACTGTTCTTAAATTCCAGAATCCTTGAAGTTGAACAAAACAAAAGGATGATCGAGGAGATGGATAAGTTGATTAATTTCCGCAGAAGGCATTTAGATGATGTCAAGGAGCGATCTTCATCTATTACAAAAATGCCCGATTTTTAAATGCATACCAAACAATTCTTATGTCCTTATATGTCTAACAATTATGCTGTTGTGAGTGAAAGCAGATAATACTTTCAGAACTGTTTTTCAAACAGAACATTATGTTCCAAAAAGAACTGTGTATATATGCTTAGAGCTATCACAGTCATTAGTCCACAGATAGACCAACTGATTCCCAAATACCAATGTTTAACAGTAGCCTTTGAACTAAGATTTTATATAGCTAAAGTCGAAACGAAGGGACCCTAAATATTATAGTTGGCTGGAATATTAATGAACACTACTTTCTCTTCAATTACTTTTTATGTGGCCTCAAAAATAGAGCAACAAGATTAAGTTTTATGAAAGCGTATTTTTATTGCACTTCTATGGAGAATGGTTCTACTTAATGCTTCTAATAATTCTTTCATTAATAATTGTTCAAGCAATAATTTTTCTTGGGCCCATTGGGTTAATATGACAACGTGGGTTGTTTGCTAAGAAGTACTTTGGATGTAAGGAAAGTCTATGCCGTTTAAATTTGTAATTAATTGAGATGAAAACAACTAAGAAAATATTTTTGATATTTTAAATATTTTAAAACTTCTAACTTTCATATATTTTAATATGGCCACACTAAAAGAACAAAAAGATTTAATGTTATGATAGCATATTTATTAATAAAATTTTCAAAGGATGATTCTAGTTTAGATGATTTTCTTAATTGGGAAGCCTTAATTGAGATTATCTGAGGTTTGCATATGAAAACATGGGCTCTTCACTTGGAAGTATTATGTATGCCCGATGAGCTTGAAATATTTGATTGCTTATTCTCATGATCATCTCTCTCTCTCTCTCTCTCTGTATATATATATATATATATAT
>NW_018219754.1:7516-16457 GCF_001263595.1 Phalaenopsis equestris
TATAATTTAATCGTAGGTTATTTTTTTCGAACAAGGCTCGAGAGTTAAAACACGAAGAATGAGAGAGAGTGTGTGTAATTAGCAAATTCCAGTAATGAAACCGGAGAAAAGTACATTTATTCTTCTTTTTTTCTCCTATTTATAGAGAACTATTTGTGCAATTACAGAATAGAGTAAATAGTTAGAGAAACAGACCTTAATGCAATTAATTGTGATGATCTTATACTAAATTTGTGTTACAAATTTAACTTGAATATGACGGTAACCAGCCAGTCTACTCGCTTAAGTTTGACCGACCGAAGCAATCAGTCAAATGAAGATTGTGTCTGTCAAAGCAAAAGCCCGTGAGTCGACTAGTTGCAATCGAATGCCCATATATTAAGTTTGGGTGGTCGGGACTGTAGGTGTGGTTCTATGATTGAGTTTGTCGACATAGTGTGTAAGTTAACTCCAACCGGGCGGGTGGTCGCTGAATGAGTGGTTCAGATAATGCCCATTTAATATGATGACTCCATTATCCAGCTACTATCATGGGCCGCTTGATTGCTTTGAGCTTTGGTCAGCATTTCTAGTGTATACACATTAGTTATGGAGCATATTTGCTCTTGGAGAGTAGTAGCTACGATTAGAATAGAGAAACTATTTAAAAATCAGTGACGCTAACATCAAAAAATATGATTCAATAATTAACTTTTCATTGGATTTTGTGCCAATCATGCTCTATATACAGAGTTGTAGGTACAGAGTCGTAGGCTTAACATGACATACGTTGTCATCAATTTTCCCAGTTAACCAAGTTGCATCATTGTTGATGGTTTGAGCCGGACCACCTTGGACCCCATAACTCTTGTCAAGGAGGGCTACAGGCCCTCAATCTTTGCAAAGAAGAACAAGGTTAAATAAGCGAAATGAACATGGCTCAAGCCTTCATCTGTTGATCAAGTCGACTCAACTTGGGATTTTGAGTCTCGAATGATGAAAGTACCTTGTAAGGAGGTTGTTGACTTTTAGTCTCGCATGGACGTAAGTGCTGAAGACTAGTAGGCCTTGCTGCTCAGTGAAGACGTTGAGGTGATTAGAAAGGACATGGCGAGAGGAGCGATCATTGTCCCCCCTTTATTGCTACTACAACTTGGTGGAGGTACCTCAACACAAGAGGGAGAAGCTCGTTAAAACCTTTTCATCAATAGATAAATTTAAGGTTATGTGTGACCTTCCTTAGTTGTTGATGGTTCTCAAAATTTTTGATATTTTTCCAATTCAAATAAATGAACCGATTCAAAGGACTGCCAAGTTGGTGGACTAATGAAGGATGTTGTAGAGTCCAACCTCGTTGTAGTAGCCGATTTGCAAGCAGAATATGGGGGCATTCTAATGATGATCACTTTGGAAAGGCGTTCGTTGATACAACAAAATAATATGTTATTTTAAGTATAAATTTCAAGTTTATTCTTGGTGATATTGAACTTTAAAAAAGGGTATTTTTATGTTTTGGTGGCAGGTATATCAATTTTAGGCATTTGAAGCAAAGGTAGTAAAAATGATGAAATTTAGAGAAAAAATAACAAATTTAAGAATTCTAGCGTTTGATGCGCTATATTGGCACCATAAGCGCCATTTGACAGAGAACTAGCACCTGAAGCTCCTGAAATGGAGCCAGAAGCACCATTCGACAGAGAGCTGGCGGCTGAAGCGCCAAAACCAAGAACAACGTGGTCTTAAACAAGTTGGCGCTTGAAGCGGCAGATGCGCGAAAGACAAATTTTTGCCGATTAAAGAGGTTTGAGAGGAATTTTGCATGAATTTCAAAAGGGACAGTTGTTCTAAATACCTCTTGAAGTGATTCAATGCATCTAGACACTTTAGAAGGTTCTTTTATGAAGATATATGTCTCTTGGATCAACTGACATGTCTTTTGAATTAAAAAATGTGACTTTTAGATAGAATTATGGAGGGAATTTTAAATTCTTTTTGGAGAGAGGCAACCTTTAATAAAAGAGAGGGAAGTCTAAAGCTAAAAAGGAGTTGATTGGTGTGGCGTGTAAAGGCCGAGAAAAAGAAAGAGAGAGAGAGAGAGAAAAAGTTAAGGGTTTGGAGATTTTCTTCAAGGATTGTAAAAGGAAAGGGAATGTGAGAAATTTCTTCTTCATTAAACTTCAATAAGATAATTGAGAGTGCTTGTAAAGAGGGAATTGCTTGAAGAGAACTTATTAGGATTTTCTTAGGAAGGATTGTGAGATAAGTTGTGTCTTTTATTTCTTTGCTTTTGTAAACTTGTTTTTATATATGAAATCTGTGTTTTATCGTATCCTTCTAAAGAATTCTAAGTAGTCTTTTTTATCCTTCTCCCTACTTTGAAATATGGTTTTGTGATGAATTGATTTTCTTATACAATTTTATATGTTAATAATTTGTTATGATTTGAACTTCCGATCTTCATTTATTTTTCCATCTGGCTAATTGAAGTGTTAAAATGTGTTGAGAAACATTTGTTCCGAAAGGGCTATGACTTCTTCAATATAGGGAGAATCACATTTGATTTCATGGGAGAGGATATCATCCATGGAGTCAAGTGCAAATAAAAAGAGAAATATACTTTGTTGGATGCAAAATTGGAGATTTTAAGGTGACATATTAAAATCTTCACTTTGGTCTAGTTAATTCAAAATTAATGGGAGATTGTTAGCTCTTAGGTGAGGGAGTAGTGGGAGCTCTAGAGGGGTAGCAGGTATCCTCCCAGCCTAACCACGGAATTAGAAGCCAAACTTTGGATTAGTCAATTTTCTATATGCACTTGGAAGAGGGTAAAGAGTATGATTGCTCCTATTTGGCAACAAACAATATATATATATATCCAAATGATTTTATTTATTTTTCAATCCATATACTCATTGTAAGGGGAATGATGCTTTCTTAAATTTAAACTCTTCTTCATTTCACAAAAGCATGGTTTAGTTTTCATAAGTTTACTTTTGCTAGTTTAGCAATTAGTTTAATTAATTTTGTCTTTTACTACATTTTATTTAGCATTCACTCTATTACTTTATATTTGAATTTTGCACTTCACTTTTGTAGTTTAAAATTATAATTTACATTATAATCTTAAGAATTTAGTTGTAGGCATTTCCAACTTCCCTGTGGGATCGATATATAAGACTCCATTAGAGCCCTTTATTACTTGAGCGATACATATACTTGCATTAATTTTAGGAAATTCAACAATTTAAAGATTTTTAAAAGATAAATCTATTTTCAATAAACTTATTTTTGTTTAGATTAAATTGCATATTTCTTTGTATTTGTCGTGTGTATTTTATAATATTTAAAAATATTTGCAACATTAACAAACTAAATCCATCTACAACATGATTTTGGCGTCGTTGTTGGGGGAGTAACGGAAAGTAGTAGTAATTTATGTTATAATTGAAATTATTTTTATTTTAAACTAAAAACTTATAAAAAAGTGCTTGTAGTTTATTTTGAATATTTTCATATATTAGTGTGTTTGCTTATTTAATCACTTACTGTCTTTGTTTATGTGTAGTGTAAGATCTGAAGAGTTTGTACATTACAATTCTGAGTTATAAAGAACTAGTAGAAAAATTTGAAGACAACAAAAAAGATAGATCATTTTAGCAAAATGGCCTGCAATTTGAGTAATGTTGGAAATAAAAATAAATATCATCAAAGACCTTTAAGAGATTAGATTAATCCTACAACAGATGAAATCCACTTGGAAGTATAAAAAACACTGTTATAGTTGTCAATTCATTTAGGCTTAAACTTACTATTATCCAAATGATACAATTGGGGGAACACCAACTGAGATCCTAATTTACACCTTGCTAGTTTTCTAAAAATATGTGCTACTTTTAAATATGATGGAGTGTTGAATGATGTCGTCAGACTTAGAAATTTTCCTTTTTCATTAAAAGATAAAGCTAAGACGTGGTTAAACTCGTTAGCACTTGGATCTATTAGAACTTTGGAAGACTTAGTAGAAAAAATTTTATCTAAATATTTCCCACCTTAAAAAACTACTAAGATTTGAAACGATATTACATATTTTTATTATTTTGAACAGGAATCTATTTATGAAGCCTTAAAAAGATTTAAGGATCTCCTTAAGAAGTGTCCAGACCATGTGTTACCAGATTGGTTAATAATTCAAAAATTTTATAATGGATTGGTTGGATCTCTCAGATGATAATTGATTTTGTTGTTGATGGATCATTAATGTCAAAATCATTTGATGAAACAAATTATTTAATTAAAGAGATGGTTACTAATAATTTCCAATGGTCTTCTGAAAGGGTAAATCCAAAAAGAGTAGCTAGTATTCATGATTCAGATGCAATATCTATGTTAGCTGCCCAAATAGTTGTCATATCAAAAATTATAGATAAATATGGGATGAATTATTATCAAACATCACTTGTGCTTAAGGAAAACTCATTGGGACAAATAATAGAATCTCAATCTTCTTATGAGACATTAAATGAAACAAATAATAATTCTACTAATCCTTATGCCAATTATTATAATCCTAGTAGGAAAAATCATCCAAATTTTAGTTGGAGTAATGTTAGCATAATTTTTAGGGGGGCAATCCTATGGAAGCTGTCGGTCTTCGGAATGGAAATCTCATCGCTCGCTCTGGAAGGACATTTAATTTACATATATGCAATACAAAGGAAGAGAGACTAGGGGATTTCACAGATCTTGAGGAGAACCTCGGTGACTTCCTAAGCTATTCTATGTTTTAGTTTCAATTTAGAAGAGAAATATTTGAATTTTTCATCCTACCAATTTTATTAATTAAGACTTACATTCATGTGAAACAATCACACAAATGACTTAGAAGATGTGAGGATTTAGGTTGTGATGAACGACAACCTTAGAATCCTAAAACTAGTTAGGGCTTATATTGTCTAGTAGATTCATACAAAACCCTAAAGGAAAGTTGAGGATTTATGTCGCACTAGGCAGACGAATTCGAAGTGTTATGGCTTGTTGTTTAATTTTATAAAATAGATTAGCTGGTGGAGACATGGTTTGATGCTGAAGATGGTCGTGCTGCCCACAATGCTAGATCCAAGCTCCTCATCGTGACTAGTTTAAGTTTTCTAATGTGTCAAGTCATGATGTTAAATCAAGTGTTTCCTAAGGTTATTTTTATTTGAATATTATGGGGATGTTAAAGTTTATTATTGTGACACCGGTTAGAATCCTACGGTTCTCTCATTCTAGCACCACTATTTTTCTTCAAATTCAATTAGTTCAAATGAATTTACTAAAGTCAACTTAATGAGTTCCATACTTTCATTTAATCAGTAGGAACTCTTGTTAGCAACTGTAGGTTACCTCCTTCAAGTAATTCCTGATTATCTAATATATATGCTTTAATTTAGTTCCAATTTTTGTTTTGGTTTTTTTTTTGTGATTAAATTTTGAGTTGCCTTATATTTTTACTGTTGTGGAGGTGAATTTTATCTTGTTTAATTTTTAGTATTGTTTTTCCTTTCTTTTTTTTTAACATGTAGAGTGACCTTAGGAATATAAGTAAGAAACAAGAGATGCGAAAAGGTAAATTTAATAACTTAAAAGCGTACCTGTTGATTCTTCCCACTCCTCCACCTGAAAGGTTTGCTTTCACAATATGTATATAATTTTGCAAGGAATTCAAATTGCAAGAGTAGTTGAGGGTATAGCTACCAAACCCCAAGTTATGACTTTATTGAGTCTTAGAAGATCTTAGAGGATGATTTTAAAACAGGATACTTAGAACAATATAGTGAGTTCAATTTGCCCTTCAAAAAATTCAAGATATTTCAAAGTGCTCGGAGCATGACTCTTACTCACTATGAAGATTTCTTGAAATATTTTGAGTTTATTTTGAACTTATCATAAAATTTTATTTATCATCCAAGGTTTAGCTAAGGTTACTAATACATTATAAATATATGCATTTTTAGACCCATATTTTATACTCATTTTTGATGATATTGCACTTTAATGGAAGATCTTTTGATGTTTTCTAGCAGGTTGTTAATTTTTAGGGAATAAAGCAAAAAAGAAAGCAAAAAGGATGAAATCTAGAGTTAAAATTAAGTTTTTGAAGAAATGCTCAGCGCCAGTAGAACCGAGGTCAGCGCCGATGGCGCAAAACAATTTAACGTTGGAGATTTTTACTCAGCGTCGATGGCGCCAAACCAGCACCGACAATGTCAAAGGCAGTGCAGACCCCGTTTCTAGAAGGTTCCATTTCACTACCATATTGGAGTCAAATAGTGATTTTACTTTCATAGTTTAGAGTTTCTGTGGTGAGATTTAGTGTGAAACTTTTCTTAAGAATGTTGGAGAAGGAAAAAAGTGAGAGAGTTCTTCTTCCTGCATTTCTAAGGAAAGACTATAAAGGATTTGCTTTGAGAAAGAGTTCCAGATAAGTTTGTTTGTTTATTTTATGTTGTATGAACTTTATTTTATATATGAAAATTTTCTTTTGTAGTATATTTCTCATGAAGTCTGAGAAATTCCCTTTATCTTTCCCCCTACTCTGAGATATGGTGAAATGATAAGATAAAATGAATGAGCCAAAATTAAAATATAGAATAAATTGTGATGATTTTTCAACTCCATACTTAATTTATTTTTTCAGTTTGACCAATTGATTTGTTAAAATATTTTGTGAAACATATGATCCCAGAAATGTAGTATGAGTTCATGGAGTATGAGTTCTACAACTGAGTGAAGCTCACATTTAATTTCATGAAGAAGAAATTCATTCATAAAATTAAGTACAAATAAATAGGAAAGTATTCTTTTTTGGTTGTAAAATTGGAAAATCTTTAGGGTGACAAACTAAAATCATCAATTTGGTCTATGTGTTTAAAAATTAAAGCGAGAGTTAGCCTTCAGGTGAAGGAAAGTGAGAGTTCTGGAGTGGGAGCGGGTATCCTCCTAGCCTAGCCACAGACTTCGAGACTACGAGACTAAACTTAAGATTAGCCAATTATTTTCTATGCAGTGTAACAGGGTAGAGAATTAAAATTACTCCAATTTGGCACAATCAATATTAAAAACATTTATCTCATCTCATTTCACCAAAATTTCAATGTAGTGGGAAAGATGTTTTTTCACATAAGAAAACTTCATTACCTAAACATAGTTGTTAGATTAGTTTTTAATATTTAAAAGTTACATTTCTGTTTTTGCTAATAGTTAAGTAATTTAGTTTGGTTAATATCTCAACATTCAAAATTAGTGACAGTGATTTTGGTTTGATTTTCTATAAATTTCTTATTAAAATTTATGATTGCTAATTTATACCTTTCCTATGGCATTGATATTTAGGGCTTAAATAGAAAGTCCAATACTACTTGATAACGATACGTATACTTGCGTAGAATCTCATTATCAATTACCTATAATTATATATATTTTACACAACTTACTTTTCATACAGGGATCAAGTTTTTGGCATTGTAGTGGTGTCAATTTCATAAATCCTTACATATAAATAATTGGGATCAAGTTCTATGCCAACTTGCGATGTATATTAATTTTAATTAAAAAAATTATATATAAATGATTTAAAAAAGATAAAATTAAAAAAAAGATAAAAAAATTGGATGAGAAAGATATAAAAAAATTAGAGAAAATATATATATAAAAAATTAAAAAAAAAGATAAAATATAAAAAAAATCTAAAAAGAAAATTAATTAAGATTGTTATTTTAAAGAAAATTTACCTTGCTTACTTTTTTTATTTATGTGAAATATTGGTTGAGAAGGTTTAGTACTTTACGATTCAGAATTAGAACGTACTATTAGAAGAATTTGAAAACAACAAAGAGAAACTAAGAATTTGAATGAAATGGCGAATGATATAGAAAATCCAATAAATGAAAATCGGCAAAGACCTTTAAGAGATTATGCAAATCCAACAGTAGATGAACTTCGTTTAACTATTTAAAATCTTGATGTTGCTGCTAATTCATTTGAGCTTAAACCTGCTATTATCAAAATGATACAAAATAATTAATTTGGAGGATCACCTACTAAATATCCTAACTTACATCTTGCTAGTTTCTTGAAATTTGTGTTATATTTGAATATGACAGAGTGTCTAATGATGTTGTTAGGCTTAGACTTTTTCCTTTTTCTTTGAGGGATAAAACCAAGGCTTGGTTAAATTCATTAGCATCCTGATCTATTAGAACTTGGAGAGAACTATCACAAAAATCTTGGCTAAATATTTTCCACCCTTGAAAATCGCTAAGCTTAGAAATGATATTACATCTTTTTGTCAGTTTGAAGAGGAATTGATATATGAAACCTAGGAAAGATTTAAGGATCTTCTTAGAAAATATCCACACCATGCTTTTCCATATTGGTTAATAATTCAAACCTTTTATAATGGATTGGTAGGATCATTAAGATCTATTATAGATGGTGCTGCGGGTGGATCATTAATGTCATAACCTTTTGATGAAGCATATTCTTTATTGAAGAAATAACTACTAACAATTTTTAATGGCCCTATGAAATAGTAAATCCTAAGAGAGTAGCTAATATTCAAGAGTTTGATGCAATGTCTATTTTGGCATCTCAAATTGATGCTATTTCTAAAAAGATTGATCAAATAAGAGTGAACTATTCTCAAATACCCCAGTATTAAAGAGAAATTCACTAGGAGAAATTATTGATACTCATTAATCTTATGAAACTTTAAATGCTATAAATAATCGAATTAACAATCCCTATTCTAATTCTTTTAACATTGGATGGAAAAATAGCCCTAATTTTTATTGGAATAATTATAATAATTCGGGATATCCATCTAAAAATCTGAACAATCAAGGAAATCCTAATTTTTGACCTTATTATCCTCTAGGATTTAACTTAAATCCTAACCCACAAGTTAAGGAAAAGAAGTTGA
>NW_018219754.1:16549-73287 GCF_001263595.1 Phalaenopsis equestris
TTGCTACTGCACTTAGCAATAGACCTCCCAGAATGTTGCCTAGTAATGTCAAAGTAAATCCAAAAGATCAAAATAAAGAGAAAATTAAAGCTGTTCAACTTAGAAGCGGAAGAGAATTGGAAGAGAAACTGAAACAAGGATCTAAAGATAAACTGAAGTTGATGAAGAAAAGGAAGAAATGGAAAATGATCAACAGAGAAATGAACAAACACAAAGCCTTGTAGAAAAACCATTACCTCTGTTTCCTCAAAGAATGAAACAGAAGAATAAAGATAAAAAATTTACAAAATTTTTAAAAATCCTTAAGAAGTTAACGATAAATATTCCTTTTATTGAAGCTTTGGAACAAATGCCAAGTTATGAAGGATGTACTAAATAAGAAAATGAAGTTTACAGGTCATGAGACCGTTGCACTCAGTGAAGAGTGTAGTGCTATTATTCAAAAAAAGCTTCCTAAAAAACTAAAATATCGTGGTAGTTTTACTATACCTTGTGCAATTGATGAAAATTTTTATGGAAAAGCTTTATGTGATTTAGGAGCACGTATCAATCTTATGCCCTTATCGATCTTTAAACGTTTAGATTTGGGAGAAATTGCCCCTACTACCTTAACTCTTCAGCTAGCTGACCGATAAATAACTTATCCAAAAGGAGTTATAGAGGATGTTCTAGTCAAAGTAGATAAATTTTTATTCCCTGTAAACTTTATAGTATTGGATAGGGAGGAAGATAAAGAGATTCCTATTATTTTAGGGAGACCATTTCTAGCAACAAGAAGAACTGTAATAAATGTACAAAAAGGAGAATTAATAATGAGAGTTAATGATCAAGAAGTGAAATTTAATATAACCAAAGATATGAAATATTATAGAAAAAGCTATGAAATATCCTGCAATAATAAAAGATAATGAATTTTTTAGGATGGAAGTAGTTGAGTATTTAAGTAATGAACAATTTAATAATGAGTTCTAAGATAAATTTTAGCAAGGAGAAATTTTTGAAAATGAAGATGAAGTTAAAGAAGAAGATTTGGATTATATTCAAAGCAAATTTGAAACGTTAGACTTGTTGGAAAATGATAGTAAAAATCTTATTACTTCAAGTATTAAACCACCTGAACTTGAATTAAAATTATTACTTGCCCATTTAGAGTATGTATCTTTAGGAGAATCATCTATATTGCTTGTTATTATATGTTCCAAGTTAACCGAAATTCAGGAAGAAAGGTAAATAGAAATGTTGAAAAAGTATAAAAAGGCTTTTGGATGGACTTTAGCAGATATTAAAGGAATTAGTCCTTCAATTTGTATGCACAAAATTTTATTAGATGAGCAATATGAACCTAAAGCTGATCATCAGAGAAGATTAAACCTGATAATTAAAGAAGTTGTTAAAAAAGATATTTTAAAATGGTTAGATGTTGAAATTATATATCCGAAGAAAGAAGTTGCTAAAAAAGAGATTTTAAAATGGTTAGATGTTGGAATTATATATTCCATTTCAGATACTGTTTGGTTAAGCCCAATCCACTGTGTTCCAAAAAAAGGACGAGTGACTGTTGAAGAAAATGAGAAAAAAAAATTAATTCCAATAAAGTAATTGGTTGGAAAATTTGCATTGACTATAGAAAATTAAATATAGCTACCATAAAAGATCACTTTCTTGTACCCTTTCTATACTAAATGTTGGATAGATTGGCAGGGAATAAGTATAATTATTTTTTAAATGAATACATTGATTATCATAATATTCCAATTGCTCCAGAGGATCAAGAGAAAACAACATTTACAAGCCCATATGGAATATTTGCTTTTCATAGAATGCCTTTTGGACTATGCAATGCACCTGCAATATTTCAAAGATGTATGATGTCAATTTTTAGTAATTTTATAGAACATGGAATGAAAGTGTGTATGGACGATTTTTCCATATTTGGAACTTTGTTTGAATTATTAAAGAAAAATTACTGCTGCCTACTAATGTTAAAGGGGTGAAAAGTTTTCTAGGATATGCTGGTATTTATAGACCCTACATAAAAAAATTTTCAAAAATAACTAAGCCTATATGCCAACTTTTAAGAAAATATATGAATTTTGACTTTAATGAAGAATGCATAAAAGCATTTGAACTATTAAAGAAAAAATATGTCACTGCACCTATAATAGTACCACCTAAATGGGAAAAAATATTTGAAATAATGTGTGATGCTAGTGATTATGCTATTGGGCCTGTATTAGGACAAAGGCAAGATAAATTTTTTAAGGTTATATATTATGCTAGCAAGACTCTAAATGAGGCTCAAATTAATTATACTAGAGTTATTAGCTATTTTTTATGCCTATGATAAATTTAGACCTTTTTTAATTAGAACTAAATGTATAGTGCATACAGATCATTCTACTATTAAATACTTAATGCAAATGAATGATGCTAAACCAAGATTAATGAGATGGATACATCTATTGCAAGAGCTTGATTTTATCTTGATTGATAAGAAGGGAAATGATTATCAAATAGCTGATCATTTGCCTAAAATAGAAATAGAAATATTAACTAATTTTACAAATGAAATTTTAGAAAATTTCTCTGATAAACAAT
Organism: Phalaenopsis equestris; assembly: GCF_001263595.1. Classification (NCBI taxonomy): domain Eukaryota; kingdom Viridiplantae; phylum Streptophyta; class Magnoliopsida; order Asparagales; family Orchidaceae; genus Phalaenopsis; species Phalaenopsis equestris. Next base: position 19,148 of record NW_018219754.1, read on the forward strand.
TATATAATATTGATGAAATGGATATACCGTAGTATGCTGATATAGTGAATTATATTGTATGTGATATTCTACCACCTGGTATAAAAAATCCATAATTAAAGAAGTTTATATATGATTCAAAAGACTATTTTTGGGATGACCCATATTTATATAAATAATGTAAAGATCTAATTATTAGAAGATGTGTGTCTTACGAAGAAACTCAATAGATAATTGAAAGATGTCATGATTCTGAATTTGGAGGACATTTCAAAACAACTAGAACTACATGCAAAATTTAACAAGCTGGATTTTATTGGCCTACTATTTTAAAGAAGTTAATGAATGTATTAAAAAGTGTGATAGATGTCAACGCGTAGGAAATATATCTAGAAGAAATGAAATGCCTCTAAATTACACATTGGAAGTTGAAATTTTTTATGCGTGGGGATTATATTTTATGGGATCATTTATGTCTTCATTTGGAAACTTTAACATATTACTTGTTGTTGATTATATGTCCAAATGAATTGAAACTATTTATGTATCTAGATGTGATGCTTGGAGTGTTTCTAAGTTTTTAAGTAAGAATATTTTTACAAGATATGGAATGCCGAGAATAATTATTACTGATGGAGGATCTCATTTCAGGAATAACAGAATCAAAAAATTAATTAGTAAATATGATATTATGCATAGATTCTCTACTGCTTATCATCCTGAGACTAGTGGTCTAGCAGAGATATTGAATTGTGAAATTAAACAAATTTTACAAAAGACTGTAAATTTTATAAGCCCATTTCTAGAAGGTTCGATATATTTGGATAATTTTTTGAAGAGTTTTTGGAGGCACCTCTTGGAGAACCGACCTTGGGCTCTATTTGGGGCAGAATTTCATCAGAACATGCACTCCTCTACATTTTTCACTCCTCCACATTCATTTTTTGCTCCACATCATTCCATTCCACTATAATATTGGAGTCAATTAGTGATTTTGCTTTCATAGTTTAGAGTTTTTAAGGTGAAATTTAGTGTGAAACTTTCCGTAAGATTGTTGGAGAAGGAGCAAAGTGATAGAGTTATTCTTTCCTACATTTCTAAGGAAAGGCTACAACAGATTTGCTTTGAGAAAGAGTTCCAGGTAAGTTTATTTGTTTATTTCGTGTTATATGAACTTTATTTTATATATGAAATTTGTGTTTAGTAGTATATTTCTGATGAAGTCTGAGTAGTTCCCTCTATCTTTCCCCCTACTCTAAGATATGGTGAAATGAAGAGATAAAATGAATGTGCCATAATTAAAATATAAAATAAATTGTGATGATTTTTCAACTCCAAACTTAATTTTCTTTTCAGTCTGGCCAATTGATTTGTTAAAATATGTTGTGAAACATATGATCCAGGAAATGGAGTATGAGTTCTATAACAGAGTGAGGATCACACACAAATTCATTCAAGAAATTAATTGCAAATAAATAGGAAAATATTCTTTGTTAGGTGTAAAATTGGAGAAACTTTTGGGTGACAGACTAAAATCCCGAATTTGGTCTTAGTGTTTAAAAACTGAAGCAAGAGTTAGCCTTCAAGTGAAGGGAAGGGGGAGCTCTGGAGTGGGAGCCGGTATCTTCCTAGCCTAGCCAAAGATTTCGGGACTAAACATAAGATTAGCTAATGATTTTCTATGCACTGTATCAGGTTAGAGAATTAAAATTGCTCCTATTTGGCAAAATACATATTAAAAACATTTATCTCATCTCATTTCACCAAAATTTTATTGTAGTGGGTAGGATGCTTTTTCACAGAAGAAATCTTCATTACCTAAACATAGTTATTAGATTAGTATTTAATATTTAAAAGTTGCATTTCCATTTTTATAATAATTAAGTAATTTAGTTTGGTTAATATCTCGCAGGCGGTGGCGTAGGGCTGGCGTGTAGCCGCTCATCTGGGAAAAACGCTACAGGGAATGGCGGGGGTGTCTTGGGACTCCGGTCTAAAGAAGGCAACTTTTGGGGTCCGACAGAGCACCGGCCGCCGCCGCCAAGCCCCATCGGACCGCATGACACATTAATTGCGTATAATTATATATATTTTACACAACTTACTTTTCATATAAGGATCATGTTTTTGGTGTTGTAGTGGTGTCAGCTTCATAATTTGAGATCAGTTATCCCTTTGCTTAGTTGACATTTCATTTAAGAGTTATGTGGGTGGGTGCCCCTAAGGCAAATGGAGTCATTAAAGGATTTGGTACCCACATTTAAAATTTGGCTTGTAGTGTAAAATAAATTTTAATCATCAATCATGTTATTTTTTAAATCCAATCAAAAGCATTTAAATGTCAAGCCTAGGTCACTACCAGAACGTGAATAATCACATTGCAATCTTATTGAAAGATTGCAATGTCATCAATAAGATCACATAGGTGAAATGACAACTAGAAAAATTTTAATTTAAACGACATGCAATCTTATTGAAAGATAACATTGTCATCAATTATGGGCTTAAAATTAATGAAATATTATATTCCTAACTCGAGCCCATCACTTGAGAATTATTTAATATTTATTGACTTCCAAGTCATGATAATTAAGGAAATTACATTTTTGTTCTTATTTTAGAAAAGGTGGCAAGTGAGTTCCTACCTTTTAATTCCATTATATTTCAATCACCCAAACATGTTCATTAGGATCAAAATTACGCACTTTCCCTTTGCTAATCATAAATTTTTATTAAGGCATCAAAATCTAAAGCTACTCCTTTGCCTTTGGGGCTCTTCTCCTCATAACTCATTAATTAAAATTCAAACAACTTTGAGAATTTTTAGAGTGCCCTATACATGTATAAATAAAAACATTAGAAGCAAAAATGTGAATTCTTAAAATTTAGTTTAATTTAAATAATTATTTAATATTAGAAAATAGTATTTTCAAAATTAATTTACTTAACTATCCAAAAAAAAGTCTTTATTCATGAGAAAATTATTAGAGGTCCCCATAGGCCAGAGAAACACTTAGAGAAAATTCCATGATTTTTTTTAATTAAATTTATATCACTATTATTTTATTATGACTCAATTTTAATGATTTAGTTAAATGTAAAATAATGTTTTAATTACCAAAATTATCTTTATATTTTTATTAAACCTCTCTGAGTTCAGAAAAACAAATTTTATATTTTTTTAATTTTTTAATTTATTTATTATAATTATTATAATGGGAAAATAAGAAAACATTATTCTTAAGCTCCTAAAAATTTATTTTTAACTTATAATAATTAGACACATTTTGAATTATTTTGCTATTATTGGAATTATTAATTTTTTTTAATTATTTTAAACTCTAAATAAAGCTAAAAATCAAGTATTTTCTCAAAAATAAATTTTATTTTTCCTAAGTACCCTTGATCAGAAAAAACTCAAAAAAACACTTTTCATAATTTTCTCAAGTTTATTTGATTTAATAGAGTTATATTTTTACATAAATACAAGGTTTCTTAAAAAATCAACTTTACTGCTCAAACTTAGTTAAATAATTTCAAATTTTTTATAGTAGGTAAACATGATTTTTATATATAGTGTGGAATGGACGGTGCCATCCTCATGTGCTCCGAACTTTACACACGGCGCTCTGCCATTTGACACCGCCAACCACCTCAGCTGCCCCGCGGCCCAACTTTTTGTTCCAAGGGTTCATCCGGCTTGATCTCCTACTCAAGACGAATATATCTATATTGCTTATACTATATGAAATACAATAAATACATATGGAGAATCAAAATAGGCTTCGATTAGAGTTGAGGTTCAATACCTTTATCTGAGAGAGGAGGCCTCAGTCAGATTGTTGCAGCAGCTTCAAATGGACCCAAGAAACTTCAGATGAGGTCCTAGGCCCTAGTGAATTGTCTAAATATAATTTCGATCGAACTCAATTTTAGGTGTTGGTCTAGAGCTATGTTAGAGGCTGTTTAGGATTGGGCTTTTATGGGGAATCAACTCCTCTCACTGTGAGGATGGTGTGTACACAATTAATTGGAGTTTGGTGGACTACGGGGGTGTGGAGAAATCTTTCGAGCTAAAACTTTCAAAATTGATCTCTCATAGAAGGAACCAGAGGGGGAAAATGGTGGGCTTGAGTGGAGGAGTTCTTGGAAAGTTTCCTGTGATATTTTGGTAGAGTTTCCCAAAGGAATTGGATCATCTCTACTTTATCCATGAAGGGGGCTTTTTATATAGAGGAGCTTGTGGTGGAACTCAGGGTTTCAATTTGGGATTAATTAATTGCTTATGTGGAGGGCTAAAATGCGTCAAGGCCAGTTGGAGCTGGCCAACTTGGATGGGTGTAATTGCGTTTGAATTTGGGCAAGGTAGCTTTAGTTTTTGGGGTTTTTTGGTGACTAGGTGGTCAGGCAGCCAGGTGAGCCAGGGGGAGGTTTAATTGTGATTAACCTCTAACGGTTTGGTATGATTGCAAGGATCATGCCCAAAAAAGGATAAAATAACCTAAATTAAGGGACCATTGGCCCATGGCTTTCATATGGTGAGCTTGGTGGGTTTAGGCTGGTCACTAGGATCCATTTGGTGGCTCTAGTGTCATTACTTAGGTCACTTTGACATGGCTTAGTCAATTTTGGTGCATGGGTTCAATTTGGGTTAAATTGTCTTGAAGTTGGGTTTAGATTTCACTAGCCATGAAATTGAGCCCAATTGATTGATCATTTTTCTATGGATGATTGCCATGAGAGGTTTATAAAATATTTGGAGTGATTTTGAATTGATTTGGAGGTTTAATTTGAGGGATTTTGGGCACTTGAACAATTTGGGGATGTTGGGTTAGACTTGGGTTTAGGTTGAGCTAGATTTGGGTTAAGTCCAAATTGAGAGTTCAAAATGGTCTAAGGGAATTTCATAATTAGTTCTTAACATTAATTGCATGCCAATTCTTGGGCTAGGACATTCAATTTGGTGGAATTTGGGCACATGGCTAAATTGGGGCAAATTTGGGAATTTTGGATTTAGATTAAAATTGAGTGAAATTTAAGCTTGAGAAAGGTCAATTGATGGTTAAATCTAGTGTGTGGAGATGTTTTAAAGAGTTTATGATGCATAATTTGGGCAATTGAAAAGATTTTGGGGTTTAATTGAGTGGGATTTTGGCTTTAGGATAAATTGGGGCTTTTTATTTTGGGTTGAAATTGGACTAAAATGCTAGTCAATTTGACTTGGATTTGGTTTGAATTGAGTTTGATTATGATGAATTTGAATTTAAAATTGAAAATGGGGTGAAATTGAGGTCTAATTGATGAATATTTAGGGTGAATTTGGGGAAATTGAGCCTTTAAGGGCAAGTTGGAGCTTTTGGTCAAAGTTGGTCAAATTGATAAAATTGGGCTTAATTAATGGGTCAAAATTGGTTTTAGGGACATTGGAGATGATTTTGAGGGTTTTGGGAAAGTTTGGGCCACCAAGGGTATTTTTGTAATTTTGGCAAATTTAGGGGTATTTTGGTAACGTTGGCAATTTTGGGAAGTTTTGGGCAACATGGGTACTTTCAAATGATTTGAGATGACTTTTTAATATATTTGGTTAGTTTGGATAATTTTGGGAATTTTGTTCAAGTTTGGGGTTTAGGGGTATTTTTGTAAGTTGGGTAGATTTGGGGGCAAAAGGCTAAGTTTGGTATTTTGGTGAAAGTAGGGTGCCAGCCATTCTATTTGAGCCATGGACCAGTGGAATCTCCATTAAGGTCCTCTATGTACTGGACTTGGCTAGACCATAGGCTAGGGCTAGTGAGTCTATGGGACCATCTACATAAGTCTCCCAAAAGATCAAGGAATCAAAGTCAACAAGCTGGGGTTTAGGGTTGTGAGTGAATGCGAGTGAAAGTAAGTGTAGGTGAGTGAACTTGCTCCAGAATAACACCTAGGATCAACCTTAAGCCCAAGAAGTCCTATATGGACTCCCCTTGAGCTCCCCCATATTGATCCCACCTATTAAGTACTAGAGGTCAGGTCCAGTATGTGGAACTTCAAGTTGAGCAAAGAAGAATTTATAATTTCTAATGATTAGAGTTCTTTTTCTAGTCATCTATGAATAGTCAACAAGAAATTCTTAAGGATAGATCCTAGGCTACTAAAGAGAAAAGAGCTAGACCTCAATCAAAAGTGAGGTCAACAAATGGACCCCCAAAAAGTGTGGTGTGCCGGACAAGCACACCGCACATATTGGCATTGACCGACAATATCAACTAAGCCAACACAGACTTCTAAATCCATAGACCTAGAATGAAGTGTAGAATTGAGTGATAGTTATTTCCACTGGGGAGCAACAGATACTCTCGTTGTGGAAAAGAAAGGATATTTCAAGGACAATCATCTCGCAAACTGGTAGACCCAGCGAAGACTCGATTCAAATTGAACATATCATAAAAAGTTTGGATTTCAACGTAAATTTTTAGAAGGTGAAATTATGCACGAGGAAACCAGATTGAGTTGAAAACATAAGAGCAAAAACAGGAATAGGGCGTTAGAGTCTACCGCAAAAGTGAGGATGGGAATAGGACGTCTAAGCCTACCATGAATGTGAGGATGGGAGTAGGACATCTGAGCCTACCCCAAAAGTGGAGATGAGAATAGGATGTCTAGGTCTACCCCAAAAATGGAGATAGGAATAAGACATCTAAGGCTACTCCAAAAATGTAAAGATGGGAATAGGGCGTCCAAGCTTAACCCAATGATGGAGATGGGAATAGGATGTCTGAGTCTACCCACAAGGTGTAAAGATGAGAATAGAGCGTCCAAGCATACATTGAAAGTGACGATAGGAATAGGACATCTAAGCCTACCCTGAATGTGAGGATGGTAATAGGACATCTGAGCCTACCATGAATGTTTGGATGGATATAGGAGGTCTGAGCCTACCCTGAAAGTGGAGATGGGAATAGAACGTTTAAGACTACATCAAAAATGAAGATGGGAATAGGACGTCTAACCCTACCCAAAAATTGTAAAGATGGGAATAGGGCGTCCAAGCCTACCCAGATGGTGGAGAAGGGAATAGGACATCTGAGCCTACCACGTTGGTGTAAAGATGGGAATAGGGCATCTAAGCCTACTTCAGAAGTGAGGATGGGAATGGGTAGCCTATGCCTACTCCAAAAGTGTAAAGATGGGAATAAGATGTATAATAAAGATGGGAATAGGGAGTCAAATCCTACTCCAAAAGTGAGGATGCGAATAAGATGTCTAAGCTTACCCCCAATGTGAGGATGGGAATATGACGTCTGAGCCTACCCCAAAAGTGGAGATGGGAACAGGACGTCTAAGCCTACCCCGAAAATGGAGATGGGTATAGGACGTCTAAGCCTACCTTGAAAATGTTAAAATGAGAATAGGGTGTCCATGCCTACCATAAAGATGGAGATGAGAATAGTACGTCTGAGCCTACCCTGAAGGTGCAAAGATGGAAATAAGGTGCCCAAGCCTACTCCAAAAGTGAGGAAGGAAATAGGATGTCTAAGCCTAGCCCAAATGTAAGGATGGGAATAGTACGTCTGAGCTAACCCTGAAATTGGTTGTGGGAATTAGACGTTTAAGCCTACTTCAAAAATGGAGTTGGGAATAGGACGTCTAAGCCTACCCTAAAAATGTAATGATGGGAATAGTGCGCCCAAGCCTACTTCAACAGTGAGGATGGGAATAGGGCGTTTAAGCCTACTCCAAAAGTGTAAAGACGGAAATCAGATGTCTAAGGCTACTCCAAAAGTGTAAAGATGAGAATAGGGTGTCAAATCCTACTCTGAAAGTGAGGATGAGAATAGGACGTCTAAGCCTACTCTGAATGTAAGGATGGGAATACGACATTTGAGCCTACCTCAAAAGTAGAGATAAAAATAGGATGTCTAAGCCTACCATGAAAATAGAGATCAGACGTTTTAGCCTACCCCAAAAGTGGAGATGGAAATAAGACGTCTAATCCTACCCTAAAAATGGAGATGGGAATAGGACATCTTAGGCTACCCTTAAAATATAAAGATGGGAATAGGACGTTTAAGCCTACTATGAAAGTGATGATGGGAATAGGACGTCTAAGTCTATCCTGACGGTGGTGATGGAAATAAGACCTCCGAGCATATCCTGATATAAAGATGGGAATAAGGCATCGAAGCTTACTCCAAAAGTGTATAGATTGGAATAAGATGTCTAAGCCTACTCTGAAAGTGTAAAGATGAGAATAAGGCGTCCAAGACTACTCCGAAAGTGTAGATGAGAATAGGGCGTCCGAGCTTACCCTGAATGCAAAGATAGGAATAAGGGGTCTAAGCCTACTCTGAAAGTGTAGAGATGGGAATAGGACCTCTAATCCTACTCTGAAAGAGTAAAGATGGGAATAGGAAGTCAAAGCCTACTCCAAAAGTGTAAAGATGGGAATAGGGCATCAAACTTATCCTCAAGGTGTAAAAATGGGAATATGACATCTAAGCCTACCTCAAAAGTATGGATGGGAAGTAGAGTAGAAGGATTGAAGAGATCTATTAGGAGTAAAAGATTCTGTGGGAATGTGGAGAAGTTGGGGCAGACGAGGATAGTCATGCTATGCAAGCGAAGAGTAGGAAACCTCAAACTCGAGAGAAACAAACTCAAACAATTTGATTTTATTTTTTTTATCTTTATCAAAATTAATTATAAAAATATGTTTTCAAATTTTAATTTTCATTAGTTGATTTTCAAAAGCAAATTCAAAACTTTTCATTTTATCGACGTTATTATTATTACAAAATTTTTGACCCAGTCGCAGATGATTGACAAAATAAATAACCACACGACACTCAAAATTTCAAAAAACTAATTTCAAGCAACATCATGTTGGGTAGTATGTCTTCAAGTAGTGGCCATTGACCGGTAGCATAGGTCTTTTGCCTAAGAATTACACCAGCTGGTAACCTCCTCCCGAATAGACCTTCTCTATGACAAATGATCTCTCCCTAGTTGGCTCAAATTTTTCACCTATCTTGCAACGTGCAAAAATAGGTGTTTTGATAACAAGAAGGAGGTCACCCACTTTGATAGTCTTTAGAGGAACCAATTTTTCATGAGCTTATACCATCCTCACTTGGTAAATTTCCAAATGTTGTTGTGCTTCTAATCATTTTTCCTCGAGAATTTGTAATTCTTCAAGTGTGAGTTTTTCACTTTTTTTTGTTGTAATTTAGTTGGTGACAGTGACTCTAAGAGTAGGTTTCTGAAACTCCTGCGGCAGTACGACTTCAGACCCATACACAAGAGCGTAGGGTGTACATTGAGTTTGAGTTATGAACGTCGTCTGGTAGGCCCACAAAGCTTTTAATAGTTTATTATGCGAATCTCTTTTGTTTTCATGTAATATTTTCTTCAAAATATTTACCAATGTTTCGTTGAAGTCCTTGGCCAATAAGTTTGCCGTTGGATAGTAGATTGCAGAGCAGCTCCAGTCAATCCCATGTATTTTGAAGAAGTTGTTGATCATTGTGCTCTTAAAAGCTGACCCATTGTTGAAAATTACTCTGTGTGGTACACCAAAATGGTAGACGCTTTGGCTTTTAAAAAATTACAAAACATGTTGTGCTGTAACCTCTCGTAACGACACTGCCTCTTCTTACTTGGAGAAGTAATCTATAGCGGCAAGAATGAATCTGTGTCCCTTAGAGGATGGAAGGTCTATTGAACCTATTATTTCCATTCCCAAATATTTGAATGGCCGTGAGGAAATGGTTGGGTGTAGCACATTCGGAGGTTGGTGTAATACCACTCCATGCACTTGGCAAAGGTGACTCCTTCTAGTTGTATCCATGAAATCAAACTTCATTGCTGGCCAATAATACCCAAGTCTCTTGACCTTCATTTTCATTTTTGGTCCTGACTGGTGAGCTCGAGATAATACAACATGTAATTTATTGATGATATTCTGTGCTTCTGCTCTACTTAGACATCATAGCCACATCTGATCAAAAGATCTTTGGCAGAGGACATCACCCACTAGAGCTTATGACATAGCCCTTTTTGTGATGTGATATGCCTCAGTCTTGTCTTCTGACAATTTTCCAATTTGCAAATATTCTTTTAGTGGCTTTTGTCAATCTTCGTTGATGTCATCCACTGCAATCATCATTCCTTCCTCTTTTTTGAGCTTGTGTAAATTTTTGAGTTCAATCCGAGACAAAAATTGTCTTCCTTGTAATGTAATGTTGATGGGATCTTCCGGCGGACAAACTAGTACCATGACAAGTTTTGCTAGAGCATCAACATGGGCGTTATTTCCATGAGGAATCTAGTGGAGAGTCATGTTTGAAATTTGTGAAGTAGCTTCATTGTCGACCGGTCATACTTCATTAGACTTGGCTTTAAAATATTGTATTGTCCGACAACTGATTGGAGGATGAGTTGTGAGTCACCATAGATGGCAATATCTATTATATCCATCAAGATTTCCATTTACAACTCAGTGTTCAATGCTTCATATTATGCTTCGTTGTTTGTGCACAGTTCTGCCAAGTCATAGGAGAATCTCCAATGCCCTTATCTGACATGATGAAAATTAGACCAAATACTTTGCTTGGTATAAGAATTTCTGATCCTTTGTCTTTTCTAGCTGATGAAGCCCCATCGAGTACATTTCCTACTACATGGCTTTGGATGGTTGTACTTGCAGTATCTGTTCATCTATCAATTCATTGTTGAGTGGGAACCCTATTGGAGGTGGGTGCGCTACGAGAAAATCTACTAAAACTAGTCCTTTAATAACGCCAAGGGGAACAAAAGTTATATCAAATTGCAAAAAAATCATAGACTACCTTGCTAAACGCCGGAAAGTATTGGTCGGGTCATCAAATATTGCAATAAATTAACTTTCAAAATAAGGGTAATCTTGTGAGAAAGCAAGTATTTTCTAAGCTTTTTAGCAGTGAAAATTATGGTCAAACAATGCTTCTCAATAGGTGGATCCTTTTCCTTCGTAGGAATCAAATGGTGACTCAAGTAGTAGAGCACATTTTCCTTACCCTCAACATTGACCTGAGCCAACAGGCCTCCGAAAGAGTCATCTAAGGTTGCTGTATAAAGTATTAACGGTTTTCTTGGGATAGAGGCTGCCAAGACAGGAGTTTTCATTATGTATTATTTGACGTCCTCAAAGGCCTGCTAGAATTTCTCCTCCCAAACAAATTTGGCATCCTTCTAAATTAATGCGGAGAAGGGTTGCACCAACTTGAGAGATTAGAAAAAAAGCGTCTCAGATATGCCAACTTTCCTTGGAAGGAACATAGTTGTTTCAATGTTTTTGGAGGAGGCATTTCCAAGATAGCTTTAATCTTATCTGGGTTAATCTTTATTCCCCGATGACGGACAACGAATCCTAAAAATTTTTAGGGGGTGACACCAAAGACACACTTTAAGGTATTCATCTTGAGATTATATTATCATAATCATTTGAACCCAATCCTCAAATTAGAAAAATGGTCTATTTTTTATTTTATTTTGATGAACCAATGATCCACATAGCACTCCACTTTGTTGTGAATGAGTTCATCAAAAATCTTTGTGATCACTCGTTGATATGTTGGTCCGACGTTCTATAACCCAGATGGCATCACTGTGTAATAAAAAATCCTAATTGGTGTCCTGAAAGCTATAAGTGTTGCATCTTCTAAAGCTATCTTGATTTGGTTATAAGCTGAGGATCCATCCATGAAAGAGAAAATCTAATGGGTCGATGCGATGTCCACCAATAATTCTGGTAGCGGTAACGCAAACTCATCTTTCGAACATGCTTTATTTAAATCCATAAAGTTGACATATACACAGATTTGTCCATTTTTCTTCTTAACTGGTGCAATATTGGCTAACCATGTGGGGTGTTGATCTTCTATTATAAAGTTATCATCTATTAATTTCTTCACCTTTGCAATGACTTGTTGCTCTATCTCGAGGTGCATTCTTTTGGGAGCTTGTTACATGGGTCATACCTTTGTCCACCCGAGTTTATGAACTGTAACTTTCGCTTATACTCATGGCATTTCATCATAACTCCAGACAAAACAATCTTTAAATTCTAGCAATAATTTTATCAATTCTATGGATTCTTTCTTGTTGAGTAAGGAACTATAAAGGTGAGGGCTGCTCCTCAGTCCCGAGGGTAATTTCATTCAGTTCATCCACTGTTGACTTAATTTCTCCTTCAATATCCGGTGAGTCATCATCTATTAATTGATCTTAAGAGTCATTCTCTACATCGAGGCAATCTTCTTCTAATCCGCTAGTAACAATCATGCAAACTTCAGAGTCATCGACTAGTCCTACATTACCAAATCTGAGATCCTCTTTCAATTAGGAGCTCGAATTTTAACATTCCATAATTTTTCAAAAGTTATAGCTTATCTTTTGGCATTTGCTTTAGCACATATCCTTGTTGAATTAATTTTTGTACAAAAGTGGAAAAGTAACCAAAATTTAATTCAATTAATTCATTAGAATCCTCTTTTAAATTTTCATGGTTTTCAAAGCTAGTAGAAGGGGAAGCACGATAAAACTTGATTGGATTTAAACAAACACTACGGACTTTGTTAACCTCTAAACTCTTAACCTTTTAAGGGTAGATTGGAGTAGGCATTCACATAATGGTTGATCTGATCATACATCGGCTCATATTCATCTTTATTCACAACTTCTAAGGAGTTTTCATTCTGACGTTTCATCTATTTTATCATCATCATTTCCTCACAGCTTTCTTCAACATCAATGTTGATAGTTGGCTTAGTCCATCCAGTAATAGTATTGGATTTTTCTCATCCACGTTTCCGGCCTCGACCTCGGGTGTGCGAACTAAAAGAAACCCCACCAACTCATTGCAGAAGAGTGGTAGAAGATTGCTGAAGCATGACTGAATGGTTTTACCCTTGTGATCCTTTTAAATCTTCACTTTTATTTGTCATAACCTCACGATAGAAGACAATTTTCTTTGGAGGCGAGTAGTAGGTAGCGTCTTCATGAATGTCAACTTCAGGAACTGAAAATGGTTATAAATATTCCTTGATGTAATGTTTTTATCCTTCTTTATAATATTTGATGCACTTATGTAGGGAAGAAAAAACCATGTTGTGCTCATGAATCCACGTTTGACCAAGTAGAGCATTGAAAAAGATCTCAGCTTCGATGATATGGAATTTAACAGTTGTTACTACTTGTCCAACTTTCATAAGTAGTGTAATCGATTCGAGGGCTATTTCTCCCTTCTGATTAAAACCTCTTAACATCATTTTATCGACTATAAACTCTTGAACTTCAATATACAAATATTTTAATGTCCACAGACTCATAAGATTGAGTGATGCTCCAGGATCTACCAAAACTCTGGACAATACAAATCTGCCAATATTAATATAGATGTAGAGCGATCGGTTGTGGTCAGTAGTACCAAGCAATAAGTCTTCATCTATGAAACTTATCCTAGGTTGTTTCTTTAACGTACAAACTTCATCCGAGGATGTGTTGGGCAATTGAGCTAAGAAAATATCTGCGTCAAGCAAGGCTGTAAACAAAGACGCTGTCATCTCCTTTGACAGGATCAGAGCCTCGTAAATGCTTAGTTCGACCGATAACCTTCTATGAAGAGCTAGCAGGTTATAATCGACTTTATATAATCCTGCAATCCTTACTTGACTATGTCGTTCTTCCACTGGTGGAGGTGGAGGTAGCTCTTCCTATGTGACTATTTGTTTTCTTTTATCTACTGGAGGTGACCTCGGGGGGTAACACTTACCACTTCTTAGATACTCCTTATGTTTCTCTCTGTGATTTCTTCTTCTTCTTGCAATCTTGTAGGTAAATTTTTTGTTGCTTCTTCTTCATTGTAGAGATACAAATTAATGGAAAATGGTGTGTAATGATGCTCAAAGAAAGGCTCCTCACTCCCGGTGTTATCGTAACCGGCATCTTTGATATCTACTTCATCATGGTTTGCAGGCTCATCAGACAAAAGTACGATTTGAGGATCGGTTTAGTAATTGAGATCGGAGTTAGATTGAGCAAAGAAAGTTACATTATTAATATAAATAATTAAAACATAGCCAAAATCATAATCATTATATTTATAATACCCTGATGGGGCAATAATATAATCATACATGGTCAGGGATTTGAGAATTTTCTTCCTTAAATCCGAGACAAACAAGCTAAAAAAGGTAACCCCTATCCTACCCTCTGCATTGTTGGTCTTTGTGGTGGATTTATTCTCTTTCTCTTCTTGTTGCAGGGGTTTCTCTGGCAAATTTTCATCTCTAGTTGAGCAGGCTGTAGACTTTGAACGGCTGTCTGGGCTGATGCAGTTTAGATCTGATTCAGTATCCTCATGGACGATTTGCTCCAAATTGTACTCCATCCATCTTTTTCTGAATATGGCTCTATTGAAGTGATTAGCTGAGCTGAAATCATATTTACAGAACCTTTTTCAGGTTCTTTTAAATATTCTTTTGGGATTTTTATATTCCCTTCCTTAAGATTTTTCTCGAGCCAATCCATCAAAATGAAACATTCCTCAGTAGTATGTCCAAGCATCATGCGTTACGGGCAATAATTGGGCTAATCTTTCTTGTCAACTTTCTCAGATTTTTTTGGATCTTGCAATCTGAACTCAGACTTTTGCAGACTTCGGAACTTTTTTGGTACAACTTCATCTATGAAGGAATATACTACTTTCTTTCATTCCACAATGGTCATACACTTCTTATTTTATTTTTAATATGATCGTCCTTGATGTGATTTCTGGCTAGACTTGCCATATTGTTGTGTTCCTTGTTGAGCATGTTATGATGACGGCTGGGAACCTTGACGAGAATGTTATGCCTGTATCTTTACTGGTTGCTTTCCCTTATCAACCGTTGCCACTATCCCGGACTTCTTCTCAAATATTCAGGCTGTTCTGGTCTTTTCCAATTTCTCTTAAGAATCTATGTGTTTAACTTTCTCTTGCAGATTGCTAGCTTTGTTGAGTAGCTTCTTGAAGAACTTGATGGTGAGTCCTTAAGCATGAAAGCTATTGGCCCATGGATGCTTTTGAGTAGGATCTCAATTGTATGATGTTCCTCTAGCTATAGCTGAGGTTTGAACTTCATGCTAAGGTTTTTAAACCTCAAGTAATAATCTAGTAGAGTCTCGTTAGGCTTTTGCCTCTTCACTACGAGATCGTCAATAGAAACATGATGTTATGCTCCGACAAATCTCTTCACAAGCAGCTGTTCTAACTCAGCGAATGTCTTCACTGATCTATTAGGTAACTTGACATACCAATCAAATGTTGTTCCTGACAGGTTACTGACAAACTATCAGAAGAGAAAAGATTCATTACATTGGTGTTGCTACAACTGGCTCAGAAATGTGCTATATCTCGTCTGGGATTTTCAGTCCCGTCGAACTCCTTCAGGTAGGGTCTACTCTTTAAAATCAATGTACCACCCTTAGATTGGGCTAAGGCCTCTCGAACTTGTTGAACCGTCTATTTAAATTCTTTTTCTAATATGAGGCTTGATAGAGAATTGTTCTTCTCTTGATCATCTTTGTTAGCCGAGGCAACTTCCCTCTTTTGATCGGTGATATGTACAATCTCTGGCTGATTGACTTCTTGAGAAGCTAACTATTGTGCTTGAGACTGTCCATGAACTGTAGCCATGACAGCCATGGAAGTGGCCATCTTATTCATTTGTTTCTCCATTTGGATGATTTGCTCATCCCTTAGTAGAACAGCTCTATAGATCATCAATGACTTTTCCTTCAACGAGAGGTTGGACGTCGCCCGTAGATGCAGCGGCTCTGATGTCAATCACATGAATATCAATGAGTCTTCATCGAGATAGTCATTATAGTTAAAATCTTTATCATCATCATCAACGTAAACTCCATGTTCTCGGGCTAACTCAAAAATCTCGACCTTGAGCTTCTTAACCTTTTCTTAAATTATTAATTCTTGTATCATCCTAAGATTTTGGGGACTATGTTGAACTTCCTCCACTTGTTCATCCAACTCGGTAGCAATAGCTTCAACAATGTCGGATACATCAGACCCTTGCTTCATTCCATGATTCTGCTTTATGTGCTCACTGAACTATATTGGTACGGAAACCTTTAGTACCGATACCTTTTACTTCGACAGTAATGTCTTTAGACGGGGTTTCTCAACAAAGGCATCGACACTTTAAAGAGAGTCATGCTCCCCATGGTGCAGATTAGATACAGTACCAGGTAACTTCTTCATTTTTTCCTTCAGAACTTTAGAGACATTCTTCTAACTGGTAACTAGTAGAGCTCTCGAACTCAGACATGACTTAACCAGTCAACGATCTGTAGGTCTTGGAGCAGCAACGGTAGAATCAGTGGTGATGATGGTAGTATCAACTCTGCTTCCCAGGATGAACCTGACAGGAATACAAGCAAGAAAAGTTTCAGTTGATCTTTAAGATCATCTAGCAAATTTGACATCTCTTAGAATTTCTCTCTTCATGTGAGGGGACATTGCACATCCCACTCATTTAAGTAATTCACCGATTGAAGAACTCTCTCTAGTAGCTAATCTCTGAAATACTCTACTGACTTGGGTAATATGAGTGGGCTTCTCCCTCTCACTACCATGTCCATGAAGTGACAGTAAAGTAGCAGCAATCTTCTGGATACTTTCATACCCGTTGGTGTCCATTAAGGGATAGAACCTACTCCCTTGCAGAAGTGGATAAGTCTCCAGCAATCCTAGTTCCTTTTAGTGAGGAATTTCATCAACAGACACTTCTTTAGAAATCTGGGTTTTAGCGGCCCTCCGGACCTTTTGACTATAGTTTCTTCTTTGTAATTGAGTTAATGGCACAGTTCTCGAACCCGATCCACTTTCAAATAGTGATGGTGGGACTGTGAATCCTTTGGTTGTATCTTCAACAATCATTTCTCTTATAAAAAACAAGAACAACAGGCTTAGCAGGTACCATGGAGGCAGTAGTCTTTATCTTCTAGTAAGAAGAGAATTTATGAGGACAGTTCAGGCTGAACTCAGCTGATAGCTCCTGAACTTCCAGAGCGGTAACTTTCAATATGACAAAGGGAGCCTTTCCAAGTAAAACTTCAAGTTCATCGAATGTGGATCCAAACTTAAAGGTGGGGGTGACATTGTGGGCATTGTGGCTCGTTGGCAGGTTGCACGAGAAAGTGAGAGTAGGGAACGCCATTGCAATAGCTTCAAAAAAAAATTATTCTAGTGCGAGCACTAAAAATTCTAGCGCGAGTACTAAAAAATAACAAAAGTTGATCTGTAGACTGGGCAAGTCTTTATTTTAATTTTAGTTTGTGAAAAACATTTTGGAATTTAGTAAAAGTAACTTTGAAAATAGGAGAATTTAATTAATTATATAAAGAGAGTTCAATGAGCAAGCGCAACACGACACAATTCGATTTAATTTACAAAATAACAAACTAAACTCAAAAGGGAACAAAAAGTAAAGTAAAGTTTAGGACTAAGTGCGGGACCAACTTCACAATGCATATTGCCTGGGCAGAACTAACCCACCAACACACCTATTGGGGGCCTGACCCCACACAAAGATTAAAAGTCCTGATGAACTCTTGAACCTGTCTGTTCAAAATTTTTTGAATAGACAGTCCTGAAGTCCGAAAAAGTTGATCGTACTTACCCAAGAAAGAAATGGTTGAAGTAGGCCAATGGAAGAAGGGTATTCGGGTCCATAAGGGACATGGACACATTTTTCACATCTGAAGATAATATTCTCTGATTTAAATGGAATGAGAAACTAATAACCAGTGGAGTCGCCAGAAGCATGTTGGCACAATTTTTATGGAGGGGCCATCCTGTGGAAGCTGTCGGTCGCCGGAATGGAAATCTCTACCTTAAGCTATGTGTCCCGCTCGAAAGATAGACACTTGGTTTGATGGTGAGGTTCAATCAAATAAACTAGGAGATATATGACATCTGTTTGGCCTACAAAACCATTTTAATATTAGTCAACAAGTTCTCCTATTTAAAATGAAAAATTAAATAAGGTTTATATTAAGATGGGTTCTTGAAAGTTTCCTATAAAGACAAGCCCTTATAGTTGATTACATTTTAGATAGCCGGAGTCACTTAAGAAAACTCTAGATAAAAATCAGGGGATATTATCTTCAATGAGTTAAAAGGAATAGGACTTTCAATTAGATCAGACAAAGTGGTGTGAATTGGAAATGACTTGAATTTGGAAAATATTATGGAATCCAAAGGAAGAGAGACTAGGGGATGTCACAGATCTTGAGGAGAACCTCGATGACTTCCCATGCTATCCTATGGTTTGGTTTCAATTTAGAGGAGAAATATTTGAATGTCTCATCCTGCCATTTTTATTAATTAGGGCTTACATTCATGTGAAACGATGACGCAAATAGCCTGGAAGATGTGAGGATTTAGGTCGTGCCGAACGACAACATCGGAATCCTAAAATAGGTTAGGTCTTATATTATGTAGCAAAGCCATACAAAAGCATAAAGGAAAGTTGAGGATTTATGTCGCACTAGGAGGACAACCTCAAAGTCCTATGGCTTGTTGTTTAATCCTTATGGCTTGTTGTTTAATTCTATAGAATGGTTTAGTTGGTTAGACATGTTTTGCTATTGAAGATGGTCGTGTTGCCCATAATGCTAACTCCAAGCTCCTCATCTTAGAAAGTTCCATTTTTTTAATGTGTCAACTCAAGAAGTCAAATCAAGTGTTTCTTAAGTTTATTTTTATTTAAATATTATGGGGGATGTTAAATTTGATTAGGGCGACATCAGTTTGGATCCTACGGTTCCCTCGTTCCAGCACCACTGTTTCTCATCGGAATCACTTGGTCTAAATGAATTTATTAAATTCAATTTAATGAGTTCCATACTTTAATTTAAATCATGGGAAATTTTGTTAGCAACCATAGGTTACCTCCTTTGAGGGATTCCAGATTATTCAATAGAGATGTTTAATTTAGTTACAATTTTTGTTTTGTTTTGTTTGTGATAAAATTTTCAATTGTCTTATATTTTGACTGCTATAGCGGTGAATTTTATCTTGTTTATCTTTTAGTTTTATTTTTCCTTTCTTTTTTTTTGGCATGCAAGGTGATATTAAGTATGCAAGCAAGAAACAAAAGATATGAAAAGGTAAATGCAATAACATAAAAGCGTTCCTGTCGATTCTTCCCGCTCCTTCACCTTAAAGGTTTGCTTTGGTAATGTGTATATAATTTTGCAAGGAATTCAAATTGCAAGAGTAGATGAGGGTATAGCTACCAAACCCCCAGTTATGACTTTATTGAGTCTCAAAAGATCTTAATGGATGATTTTAAAATAAAATATAGAAAATTCAATTTGCCCTTCAAAATATTCAAGAGTTTCAAAGTGCTGAGAGCTTGAACCTGAATCACTTTGAAGATTTCTTGAAATATTTTGAGTTCATTTTGAACTTATCATATTTTTTTATTAATAATTCAATCTTAAGATAAGGTTATCCCACTATTGAAGTAAACTTGATGTTTTATTTATCCCAAGGCTAGAACACTCAATTAAATAATTGATATTTTGTTTAAGAGTTATGTGGGTGGGTGCTTTTATGGCAGATCTGAGTCATTAAACCCGAAGTTAAAATTGGGCTTGTAGTGTAAAAAAATGTTAATCATCAATCATGTTATCTTCTAAATCCAATAAAATGAGTTTAAATGTCAAGCTTAGGTCACTACCAAGCCCTGGACAATCACAATAGGTGAAATGACAACTTGCAAAATTTTTATTTAAATGAAATCCTAGCTTAAAAATTAAGGTTAGAAGCACAGAGATGCCCTCTAACCTTGGAAAAAATGGAGAACATCCCCTCTATCTTAAGGAATGAACCCTAAAAGTTTCAAGCCTTGGTGAGCAATGTTTGATAATAATGAGTTAAAATACTCCAGAGAGTATTTAATTCATTAAAAATTAGAGAGTCAACACATAATTTTTATTTTTAGTCCACATTATTCTCCTCTCTTCACTAATTAAGAGGATATTTTTATTTTTTTTTAGGATTTTTCATGAGAAAGATATGGACTTTTAAAGTTCAGACATTTAAATAAATTCAGAAAACCCCACCCATATTTTTCTGCTTAAATCAGTCAGCGCCATGCTATCCTCATCCGCGTCGAGCTTTACATGCAATGCTTCTCTATTTAACACCATGAGCCACCTCAGATGCCATGTGACATGCCTTTTCATTTCAAGAGTTAGTCCGACTTGATCTCCTCCGTCCATTGAAGAAACAGGTGAGCAGATGGCTCTCCTTCATCATCCTCAAGTGACCTTACCCGTGAGCCATTCACACTAAAAACTTAAGAACTCGAGCTAGACTCAACTAAATCACATGGGGTTTATTCCTAAACCTTCATCTACTCAAGACAAAAATATCTATATGGCTTATATGGTATGAAATATAGTAAATACATATGTATAATCAAAATAGGCTTGGATTAGGTTTAAGGTTCAATACCTTTTGTACGAGAGGAGAGGTCTCAATTAGACGGTTGTGGCTACTTTGAATGGACCTAAAAAACCCTTATATGAAGTCCTAGGCATTAATGAATTGTCTAGATATGATTTCGACCGAACTCAATTTTAGGTGTTGGTCTAGAGCTATGTTAGAGGTTGTTTAGGATGGTGCATTTTTGGGGAATCAACACCTCTCATTGTGGGGATGGTGTGTGCACAATTAAATAATGTTTGGTGAACTATGGAGGTGTAAAGAAATCTGCCCTTGTTCGAGCTGAAATTTTGAACTCAAAATTGTGCTCTCATAGAGGGAACCAGAGGGGGAAAATGGTGTGCTTGAGTGGAGGAGTTCTTGGACAGTCTCTAGTGAGTTTTTGGCAGAGTTTTCCCTAGGATTTGGATCATCTCTCCTTTGGCCGTGAAGGGGGCTGTTTAAATAGAAGAGTTTGGGGTGGAGCTGAGGGCTTCAATTTGGATTCAATTAATTGCTTATGTGGAGGGTTGATATGTGTTAAGGCCAATTGGAGCTGGGAGAGCTTGGATGGGTGTAATTGGATTTGAATTTGTGCAAGGTGGCTCTAAATTTTGGAGTTTTTCATAAAATAGGGTGGCTGGCCAGACCAGGAGAGGTGGTCAAGCAGCCAGGTGAGCCAGGGGGAGATTTAATTATGATTAACCCTTAATGGTTTGGAATGATGGAAAGGATTTCTTAGATTAGGCCCAAAAAAAGATAAAATCCCCTAAATCAAGGGACCATTGGTCCATGGCTTCCATAGGGTGGGCTAGGTGGATCTAGCCTGGTAACTAGGATCCATTTGGTGGTTATGGTATCATTACTTTGGTTACTTTGGAATGGCTTAGTCAGGTTTGGTGCAAGGGTTCAATTTGGGTTAAATTGTCTTGAAGTTCGGGTTGGGTTAGGGAAACTTTGACATTGAGCCCAAATGATTGATCAATTTTTTTTTGGATGATTTTCATGAGGGGTTTATAAATGTTTTGGAGTGTTGTTGAATTGATTTATAGGTTCAATTTGAGGGATTTTGAGCATTTGGTCAATTTGGGGATGTTGGGTTAGACTTGGGTTTATGCTAGGCTAGAGTTGAGTTAAGTCCAAATTGAAAGTTCAAAATGGTCTAGGGGAATTTCATGAAGAGTTCTAAATATTAATTGGATGCTAATTTTAGGGTTAGGGCATTCAATTTGGTGGAATTTGGGCGCATGGCTAAATTGGGGCAAATTTGGGAATTTAGGATTTTGATTAAAATTGAGTAAAATGGAAGCTTAACAAAGGTCAATTGAGGGTTCAATTTGGTGTGTGGAGATGTTTAAAAGAGTTTATGTTGCATAATTAGGGGAACTAGAAATATTTAGGGGTTCAATTGAGTGGGATTTTGGTTTTAATACAAATTGGGGCTTTTTGCATTGGGATGAAATTGGACTCAATGTGGGTCAATTAGACTCAATGGAACTTGTATTTGGTTTGAATTGAGTTTTATCATGATGAATTTCAATTTAGAATTGAAATTCGGGTCAAATTAATTGACATTTAGGGTGAATTTGGGAAAATTGAGCCTTTAAGTGCAATGTGGGGCTTTTTGTCAAAGTTGGTCAAATTAATCAAATTGGGTTTAATTGAACGGTCCATATTGGTTTTAGGGACATTTGAGATGATTTTGAGGGTTTAGCGAAAGTTTGGGCCACCAAAGGTATTGTTTTAATTTTGTCAAATTTAGGGGTATTTTGTAATATTGGTAATTTTTTGAAGTTTAGGGCAATTTGGGTAGTTTTAAATATTTTAAGATGATTTTTTAACAAATTTATGTAGTTTGGGTAATTTTGGGATTTTTGAAAAAATTTGGGGTTTGGGGGTATTTTGGTAAGTTAGGTAGATTAGGGGGCAAAATGCTAAGTTTAGTATTTTGGTTAAAGTGGCATGCCAAGCACACTATTTGAGTCATGGACCAATTGAATCTCCATTTGGGTCCTCCATGTACTGGTTTTGTCTAGACCCTAGCCTAGCCAAACTTTGGTGTAGGGGACCATCTACATGAGTCTCCCAAAAGATCAAGGGATCAAAGTCGACAAGCTTGGGTTTGGGGTTGTAAGTGAATGTGAGTGAAAGTAAGTGTAAGTGAGTGAACTAGCTCCAGACAAACACCCAGGGTCAACTTTAAGTCCAAACATACCTAAGGGGACTCCCCTTGAGCTCCCTCATATTGACCCCACTTACAAAGTGCTATAGGTCAGGACCAATATTGGAACTTCAAGTTGAGCAGAGAAGAGTTTAGAATTTCTAATGCTGAGGGTTCCTTTTCTAGTCCTCTATGAATAGTCAGCAGAAAAGTCCTATGGCTAGACCCAATGCTACTAAAGAGGAAAGAGCTAGACCTCAATCAAAAGTGAGGTCAACAAGTAACAATAACTGCAATGCTACAAATTCACAATGGGGAAACAATGCTATAAACCCATTGGAAAAGTTCAACAATAAATGAAATCCAACATATAAACCTTATTACCCTACAGGTTTTAATAAATTACAGAGTAAGGAGAAAAAGTTGTCAATGGAAGAATTGATATTGCAAATGAGAAGCCAATTACAAAGTCAACGACCTACAATTAGAAACATGAAAAATCAGTTGAGATGTATTGTTAATGCACTTAGTAATAAACCTCCAGGAACATTTTATAATAAGGTAGAAGTAAATCCTAAAGATCAGAACAAAGAGCAAATTAAAGCTATTCAACTTAGAAGTGGAAAAGAGTTGTAAACTAGAATTCAAAAAGAAGTGGACGTTAAAATTTAAAAAGATGAGGTGGAAAATTAAAAATCTGGTGCGGATTTTCATTTTGACCTAGAATGTCCTATTAAACCAATGAAAGTTACAGTTGAAAGACCACCATCTCCATTTCCTCAAAGATTCAAGCAAAAAATAGAGATAACTAATTTTCAAAACCTTAAGAAATATTGAGGAAATTAAGGATAAACATTTCATTTGTTGAAGCCTTGGAACAAATACCAAGCTCTGAAAAATTAATGAAGAATATACTTAATAAGAAAAAGAAGTTTGTTGATAATGAGACTGTTACACTGAGTGAAAAGTGTAGTTCTATAAATTAGAAGAAGCTTTTTGAAAATTTAAAGATCTTAGAATTTCTACTATTCCTTGCGCTATTAGTGAAAGATTTTTTGGAAAAGCCTTATGTGATTTAGGAGCCAATATTAATCTTAAGCCTTTATCAATTTTTATAAGGTTGGTTTTAGGAGATATTTCACCTACAACTGTAACTCTTCAATTAGCTGATCATTTGATTATGTATCCTAAAAGAGTTATAGAAGTTGTTTTGGTAAGAGTTGATAAATTTATCTTTCTTGTGGACTTTATTGTATTAGATATGGAGGAAGATAGCATATTGAAGAAGATAAAGAAATTAGAGGAGCCATGGGGCTTCAATTGGGCTAGCCAGTAGGTTTGCCCAACTGCTTAAGTGGAGGGAAGAAGGTCTCAAGCCTCTAATTGGATTGGGATAGCTTGGATGGGCTTAGTTGGGTGTTTGACCATTTTGTGCCTTCTCAAGTTGGTGTTTACTGGTGACCCAGGTGGTCACTGGCCAAGGTTCAGTCAGTTCTTGGTTCAGGGAGGTTAGGGGGTGTTTAGTTATAATTTACTCCCATATGCAAGCAATGATGGAAGAGCTTTTGTGGTTAAGGCCTAAAAATGGGAATGAATCCCTTAATTTAGGGATCCATTATTCCATATCTTTTTTGGGTGGGCCAAAAGGGTTTAGCCTAGTCAATCGAGTGTGCTTAGTGGCTGTGGAATCATCCATTTGGTGGCTTTAAGATGGCCATGTCAATTTTGGTGCATGGGTTCAATTCAAGTTCAAATGACCAAAATGTTGGGTTTGGGTTAGGCTAGCCATAACCTTAAGCCCAATTAATTGATTGACATGTTGTAGATGATTGTAATGAAGGTTTTTGGTGAAGGATTGAAATCATTTTGAGTTCAATTGGGGGTTCAATTTGAAGGATTTTGGGATTTTGGTCAATTTGGTCATGTTGGGCTAGACTTGGGTCTAGTTTGGCCTAAGGTTGGGCTAAGACCAAATTTATTATTTAAGATGTTCTATGGTAACATCACAAAGAGTTTTCAACGTAAATTGGGTGTCAATTTTGGGGTAAGGGCAATCAATTTGGTGGAAATTGGGGACATAGCCAATTTAGGGAAAATTTGGGGATTTTTGGACTTGGGTTAAAATTGAATGCAATTGATGCTTCACGAAGACCAATTGAAGGTCAACTTTGATGTGTAGGATTTTTATGAAGAGTTTTCAATATAAACTGTGGCAAATTGAGTAGGCTATGAGGTTCAATTTGGTGGGATAAAGTCATAGGGCCAAAATTGAGGCCTGCAATTAGATCAAAATTGCGCTCAAATAATGGGCCAATTAAGCTTGTATTTATTTTATGTTGGTCATATGAAAGGTGAATTTGAGTTTAGAATTGAAATTGGGGAAATTTGGGACCAATTTGATGGACATTTGGGGTAAATTTAAGAAAGTTGGGCCTTTAAAGGCAATTTGTGAGTTTTGGTCAAAATGGCCAAATTTGTCAAATTGTATTCAATTGAAGGGTCTAAATTTGTTTTGGAGTCATTTGAAGTGATTTTGGAGGTTTTGGGAAAGTTTGGGGTGCTAAGGGTATTTTTGCAATTTTGACAATTTTTGGGGTATTTTGGTAAATTTGTTATTTTTTGGTGGTCTAGGGTAATTTGGGTATCTTCAAATGGTTTGAAATTATTTTTGAAAAAAATTGGATATTTTTGGTGAATTTGAGGATTTTGAGCAAATTTGGGGTTTCAAGAGTATCTAGGTAATTTAGGGGATTTTGGGGCAAAAGGTCAAGTTGGATATTTTTGGAAGAATTGGGCTACCAACCACCATATATGAGTTATGGATGAATGGAAATCCCATTTGGGTCCTCTATGTACTGGTCTTAGCTAAGCCTTAGCCTAGGGCTAATGGGTTTACGGGATCATCTACATTTGTCTGCCAAAAGATTAAGGGATCAAAGTCAAGAATTTTTGGGTTTAGGGTTGTGAGTTATTGTGGTTGAGAGTGAGTGTAAGTGAGTGAAAAAGCTCCAGACTAACATCCAAAGTCAACCCTAAGGTCAATCAGTCCTATTGGGACTCATTTTGAGCTTCCTCATACTGACCCCACCTACTAAGTGCTAGAGGTCAGGACCAATATGTGAAACTTCAAGTTGACCAAAGAGGAGTGTAGTATTTCAAAAAAAGAAAAGCTAAACCTCAACAAAAATTGAGGTCAACAAAATCTCACACTTAATTAGGAAAGGGCATCTCAGGGTGGCATCATAGACTTCAACTTGGCATCGATCAGGTTGACATGAATTATGAGGGTCCCCTGATGGAAATAGTCAGTCGTCGAGAGAAAGAAAGTAATAGTGCAACAAAATTTGATGGTAGGAACTAGTCACCTGCCGTCTATGATATTGTCACCAACAAGACATCTAGTCAGTGCTGATGATCAGAAACTACTAGATGCACTGTTAAGAAGAAATCAACACTGAAATGTCAATTGCTGAAAACACAGAGCTTTCCTACGTGAAGAAAGAAGACGCCTGAAAGAAGCAGAGACCTTACTTACCCTAATTCCTGAGGGGAAATTCTATGAGCCTTGCATGAGAGATACTTCCTCTAGTTTGCCTGCCACAGAGGACGAGTCCAAGTCTGCTACAGAGCCGATGTTACCCGCAATTATAGATGAGCTTTGTGAGGGTTACCCAACATGCAACGCTGAGATCCCCAAATAAATATAAGATATAGGATTATTTATAGAATGCCCATAATGTAACATCCTCCATTTAAAGAGTTACAGCACTCTAGAGGAGTATACGTCTAACGAAAGTGGATTTCATACTACTAGCATCGCATTTGGAGAATTATACATCCCACTGGATATAGAGACAACGCAGTCATGGAATCTCACTGATGTTAAAATGAGAGAGTGGCCTCAACAATCGCAGATGATTACCATGACAGAGTTTGACAAGATGATTAAAGTAAAGAAAAGAGAGTTCAAATTCTATGAAGAAGTTGAGGGAAATTTTCTCAATATATTGGAAGGCCTGGAATTATACACCAGAGTCTTTTCTGAAAGTGAAGAAAGAATTATTTTGATGGAAATAACCTATTCAGATCCACGAAAGTGGATGCATGGAAAGGTAGGATAAACATTCAATGTGGTTGTTGCTACAATTTTACTAAGGATGGGAAAGTGAACCCTCAAGGGATCATAAGAGACGAAGAGCTAGATCCATTTATCTACCACAATAAAATGGATGATAAAAAGGATGGTCAGATGAAGGGTGCTGCCAGGGAATTGCATTCCAAACAGTTGCATCATCAACATTTATTGAAAGAGAGACTGTATTCCCCCACATATAGATCACCATGATTTTGTCAGACCTTTTTGTACGGTCTCATATATGAGTAAAAGCGATTTTTTGTTCAAAAAATAAATCAATGTCGTTGGACCCGGTGACTTCAGAGGTTCAGTTGTAATTTCACTGCCGGTGGATTCAGTACTAATTTTTAAGGGAAGCAGTGCCGACCTCGCCAAGCACTGCATTCCAGGGGTATGACACCACAGAGTTTCCATTACATTGAGAAGAATAAATGAAAATAGGATGTCGTATGGATTCTAACGGGATCTAGAATTGGAGATACATCCATACGAACTATGAGATGGTTGTATGTCTAAGTACATGAAAAAGAAAATCTTGCCCCACAAAGGAAAAATACATAGTTTTTTTGTCAGCTTTTGTACTGCATTAGAGCAGCCCATATGATATGTATTCAACATATGATGTTTCGTATGTATTCAACATGATTGTCTCTTTTGATGCTTTTAGCACGTACTAAGTCTATAACACTTTTTTTAAGCATCTTAATGAAATTTCTTTCAGATTTCATACATTTGTCAAATTTCCCTTTTGTGTGATGGATAAAAGCCACAGAACCATACATTGGTTTTAAATTATAACGAACAAAGAAGAAAATAATAAAAACTTTGATGATAACAAAATTTGAATAAAATATCCTTCTGAAAAAAGTCAACCAACAAAAATAAAATTTTGAAAAATATACTTTGATAATTAAATGTGATAAAAACAACAAGAAAAGAAAAAAAATTGCTGAGTTTGTTTCTCTCATTTGTTTCTCTTGAGTTTGATGTTTCTTACTCTTGCATGACACGACTACCCTGGTCGTCACCAATTTCATGACATTCCCCTTAGGGTTTCACACTCTGCACAAAATCTTACAAATCTTCTTCACCAAATCTAATCTTCACATGTCACATATCTATGAAATTACCACCACAAACTCTCTACACTACTTTCAAGTTCCTTTCAGGGTCAGAACCTAAATTTTGATTCCCTCCTTTTGAGGTTGGTACTTAAATTTTGATTCTCCTTTTAGGGTAGGCTTAGACATCCTATTCCCGTCTACATTGTTGGGGTAGTCTTTGACGTCTTATTCCCATCTCCACTTTTGAGGTAGGTGTAGACGTCCCATTCCCATACTCACTTTCGGGATAGGCTTAGATGTCTTATTCCCATCTCCACTTTCGGGGTAGGCTTAAACGTCCTTTTTCCATCTACACTTTTGGGGTAGTCTTTGACGTCCAATTCCCATCTCCACTTTTTGGGTTGGCTTAGACGTCCTATTCCCATCTCCACTTTCAGGGTAGGCTTAGATGTTCTATTCCCATCTCACTTTCAGGGTAGGCTTAGACGACTTATTCCCATCCCCACTTTTGGGTTAAGCTTACATGTCCTGTTCCTTTCCTCTATCTTCAGGGTAGGTTTAGACATCCTAATTCCATACTCACATTCGAGGTAGGCTTAGATGTCCTGTTCACATCATCATATTCATAATAGGCTTTGACGCCCTATTCCCTTTTCTGTGCTTGTGCTTTCCACTCAATATGATTTCCTTGCGCATAATTTCATTCCCTTGAAATTTAAATTGAAATCCAAACTCACTTTGATATGTTCAATTTGAATCGAGCCTTCGCTGGGACAGCCAGTTTGCCTGACTATTGTCCCCAAAATCTCTTTTCTTTTCCACAGGCAAGAGTGTTTGTTACTCCCCAGTGGAAACAACTGTCACTTAATTCCACACTTCATTCTAGGTCTTTTGACTTAGATGTTTGTGTTGGTTTTGTTGATTTTGTCGATCAATGCCAATATGTGCGGTATGCTTGTCCGGCACACCGCACCTATTGGGGGTCCATTGTTAACCTCACTTTTGGTTGAGTTATAGTTTCCTCTTTAATAGCCTAGGTTCTAGCCATAGGACTTTCATGTTGACTATTCCTAGATAACTAGAAAAGGAACCATCACCATTAGAAATTCTAAACTCTTCTTTGCTCAACTTAAAGTTCCACATATTGATCCTAACCTCTAGAACTTGTAGGTAGGGTCAATATGGGGGAGCTCAAGGGGCATCCCCAATAGACTACTTGGCCTTAGGGTTGACACTGTGTGTTGGTCTGAAGCTACTTAACTGACTTAAACTTACTTTCACTCACAAACTTAAACCCAAGCTTGTTGACTTTGATCCCTTGATCTTTTGGGAGACTCATGTAGATGATTCCCTAGACCCACTAGCCGTAGGCTGAGGTCTAGCCAAAACAAGTACATGAAGGAGCCAAAGTAGAGGATTCCATTGGTCCATAGCTTAAAAAGGGTGGTTGGCACTCCAATTTTTCCTAAAGACCCAAACTAACCTTTTGCCCCCCAAATCTACCCAAATTACCAAATACCCTACATTGGGCCAAAATTCCCAAAATATCCTTGGTGGCCTAACGTTTCCCAAAACCCTCAAAATCATTTCAAATGTCCCCAAAATCAATGTTAACCCTTCAATTGAACCCAATTTGACCACCTTGACCATTTTGACCAAATCCCCAAATAGCCCCCAAAGGCCCAATTTCTCCATATTCACCCCAAATGTCACTCAATTTCACCCCAATTTTCCCCAATTTCAATTCTAAACTCAAATTCATCACTCATATGATCATTTTAAACCAAATCTAGGTCCAATTGACCCACATTTGAGTCCAATTGCAATCCAGACCAAAACCCCCAATTTTTACCATATGTAAGGCCCAATTTAGCACAAAATCAAAATCCCACTTATTTGAACCAAAAAAGTTTACCAATTACTCCAATTATGCATCCTAAATGCTTTTAAATATCTCCAAAAATAAAATTGATCCCTCAATTGGCCTTGCTCAAGCCTCAATTTCACTCAATTTCAACTGAACTCTAAAAACACCAAATTTGCCCCAATTTAGCCATGTGCCCAAATTCCACCAAATTGAATGTCGTAATCCAAAAAATTGACACCCAATATATGTCGAGAACACTTCATGACATTCCCTTATAAAATTTTAAGCTATTAATTTGGACCTAGACAAACCCTCGCCCAACCTAAGCCCAAGTCTAAACCAACATACCCAAATTCATCAAATGTCCAAATTCCTTCAAATTGACTCACCAAATCAACTCAAAATCACTCCAAATCTTTTCTAAATTCTTTGTTACAATCATACACACAAAATATCTTAATAAATTGAGTCTAATATCATGGCTAGCACAACCCAAACCCAACTTCAAGACAATTTGACCCAAGTTGAACCCCTTCAAAAAAATTGACTTAGCCATACCAAAGTGACAAATTAATGTCACCACAACCACCATTTAAACTCTATTGATCAGTCTAAACCCACCTAAACCACCTAGGTGAGCTATGGACCAATAGTTCGTTGGTTTAAGGGATATTAACCATATTTAACCTTATTTTGAAAATGCTTTTCCACATCACTTGCCATTGGGAGTAAATGATAATTATCCCTCCCCTACCCCCCTGAGCCAAGAAGTGACCACACCTTGGCTAGCCACCACCTCACCCACCTAAAACAACCAGCCGAAATTTTCCCCCATTGTCCAAAAACCAAAATTAAACCTCCCTGAGCTGGCAAGGACTGATTGGTCACTAGAGCTCTTCATCTCTCCACTTAAGCTTGTCTTGCACCAACTTTCAAGCACTGAGCTCCATCAAGCAGCCATGGCTATAAGTTAAGCCCTTTAAGGCCAAGAAAGATTGTACCAATGTTTTTAGAGTATCTCTAAACCATCCTAAGTGCAATCCCCCGACACTCAGCCCTCATAGCCATCAATTAGGGCCAATTTCATCACTAAAATTTGTCCAAAAATCAGGAATGATTTCTCCACTCTACCATGGTGCACCAAAATTTCATTGAACTTGTACAAACCATCCATAGAGTTAAAGAAGTTGATTCCATACAAAAGCCCTTTCGTAGAGAGCGCCTAGCATAGCTCCAAACCAACACTTAAAAACCACTTTGATCAAAATCATTCCTAGATAATTCACCAGGGCCTAGGACTTCATATACAGGTTAGTTAGACCCAATCAAAGCTACCCTAACCATCTAATTGAGGCCTCTCCTTTCAGACAAATGTATTGAACTTCAACCCCTAAACAAAGCTTATTTTGATTCTTCATATATAACGGCTTGATTTCATACTTGATTAACCATATATATATATACTCATCTTAAGAAGATGAAGGTTTAGAAACAAATCCCATGTGAGTTGGTTGAGTCTAGACAAAGATATTAAGGTTTTAGTGTGAACAGTTCTCGGGTTAAGTCATTTGGGGACGACAATGAGAAGCCGTCTAATCGCGTGTTTATTTGATGGACGAAGGAGATCGAGCTACACGAAGATATGATGCATAAAGCACCGACTGCATCATAGCTGAGGTGGATGACAGTGTCAAATGGTGGAGCACCACGTGTGAGTTTAGAGTCGTCGTAGGATGAGTTGGTGTCACTTGTTCAAGTAGAAAAATATGGATTTTTTGAATTTATTTAAATACCTAACTTCAAAAATCCACATCTTTCTCTAGAAAAATCATAAAAATAAAATAAAAATACTCTCTTTCTCAGTGAACAGAATAGATTAATGTGAACTCAAAGAAAAAATTATTTCTTACTCCTTGATTTTTACTGAATTAAGTAATCTGTGGAGTATTTTAGTTCATTATGATCAAGCAATGCTCACTATGGCTTGAAATTTTTATGGTTTATTCCTTATGATAAAGAGGATGTTCTCTGATTTTTGCAATGATAGAGGTATCTCTATGATTCTAACCCTAATTTTAAAGCTAGGGTGGCTATTTTTGCTTTTTTTAATTATATAAATTAAAATTTTACTTGGAAAATTAAAAGGACAATTTTATTAAGTTTCTTGTGGGCAGAGAAGCTTAGGAAAATTTGAATGTTGATTTGAATCATTTTCTACATTTCTATTATTATTTAAATGCATATATCTTGTTTTAATTTATGTAAATTAAATTTTAACAAAAATTTGACAAAATCAATTCGACACAATGTATAGAAATCATTTTTAAACCCTGTAAAAATTTAAAAAGTAATTGATTAAGTTTGAGAATTAATGTTTATTCTCTATGAAACATTATATTTTTGTAGAAAAATAATTATAAAAAATTAAATACACATGAAAAAATTATGAATAGTAGTTTTATGAGTTCCTTGTGATTAGGGGCCCTTAGGAAAAGTAAAAGTTATTTTTGAGAAAATACATGATTTTTGAGTCTTATTTTGAATTTAAAATAACTAAAAATAATTTTAAAAATCCCAAATTATAAAAATACTTTTTAAATGTGATTAATGTTCTCTTGATCACTTGGGGACACATTAAAAATATATTTTTTAACTTTTCTATGTTGAAAAAAAATTTGAAACCTTAAAAATAAATTTTCCCTTTTTTTTCTCCTTAAAATAATTATAATAAATAAATTGGAAATCATAAAAATACTAAATTTCATTCTCTGAGTCTTTTGAACTAAGAGAAGTTTAATAAGAATATAAAAAATGATTTTTGTAATTAAAACATTATTTCCCACTTAATTAAATCATTGAAATTTGTTAATAATCAAATAAAAATAATAAAAATTTAAATAAAAAAATCATGAAATTTTGTCTGTGTTTCTCTGACCTAAGGGGACCTCTAGTAATTTTCTCATGAATAAAAAGCTTTATTTTGGATAGTTAAGTAAAATCAACTTTGAAAATAACACTTAATAAATTTATGTAATTATTTAAATTAAATTAAACTTTGAAAACCCACATTTTCTCCTCTAATGTTTTAGATGACCCATGGATAGGACACTAAAAGTTCTCAAAGTCATTTGAATTTTGATTAATGAGTTATGAAGTGGAGAGCACCAAAGCCGGAAGGGTATCTTTAGATTTTGATGCCTTAACCAATATTTATGATTAATTGTTGAGAAAATGGGTAATTTTTACTCTAATGAACATGTGTGGATGATTGGAATACAATGGGATTAAAAGGTAGAAACTCACTTGCCACCTTTTCTATAATATGAACGAAAAAATCCTAACTTCCCTAATCATCATAACTTGGAAGTTAATTAAGATCAAATGATTCTTAAGTGATGGGCTCCACTTAGGAAGATGATTATTTACTTATCTTAGGCCTAAAATTAGGATGATGTGATCTTTCAATAAGAACATACGTCACTTAAACCAAAATCTTAACCACCATTAATTTCCTCGTTATGATTATTAAGGGTTTGGTAGTGACCTAGGCTCGATGTTTAAACTCAATTGATTGGGTTTAGAAGATAATATTATTGTTGATTAACATCTTTGAACTCTACAAGCCTGACTTTAATTTTGGGCACCATAATCTTTTATGACTCAA
Organism: Phalaenopsis equestris; assembly: GCF_001263595.1. Classification (NCBI taxonomy): domain Eukaryota; kingdom Viridiplantae; phylum Streptophyta; class Magnoliopsida; order Asparagales; family Orchidaceae; genus Phalaenopsis; species Phalaenopsis equestris. The sequence goes on from NW_018219754.1 coordinate 52,530, forward strand.
ACTATCCTTATGGGCACCAACTCATATAACTCGTAAATGAAATATCAATTGATTAACGGAGTGTCCTAGCCTTGGGATAAATAGACATCAAGTTTTCTTGAGCAATGGGATAACCTTAGCTTAACCTTGCATGATTAATATAACAATATGATAAGTTCAAAATGAACTCGAAATATTTCAAGAAATCTCCAAAGTGATTCAGGGGCATGCCCTGAGCACTTTGGAATCTCTTGAATATTTTTAAGAGCAAATTGAACTTGCTATATTTTGTTTTAGAATTATCTGATAAGATCTTCCTAGTCTCAACAAAGTCATAACTTGGGGTTTGGTAGTTATACCTTCATCTACTCCTTTAATTTGAATTCCTTACAAAAAATATATACATGTTTCATAAGCTAACTTTTATGGTGGAGGAGTGAGAAGAATTGAGAGGTACACTTTTAAGTTATTGCATTTACTTTTTCATACCTCTTATTTCTTGCTTGTATGCTTAAAGTCATCCTGCATTTTAAAACTGAAACCAAAACTAAAACAAAAATTTAAATAAGATAAAATTCACTGCTACAAAAGTCAAAATATAACACAACTAAATATTTAATCACAAATAAAACAACAAAACAAAAATTGCAACTAAATTAAGATGTCTCTATCGTATGACTTGGAATCCCTCAGATGAGGTAACCTACGGTTGCTAAAGAGATTTCCCATGGTCTAAATATAGGTATGGAACTCTTTAAGTTGAGTTTATTAAATTAATTTGGACTAAGTGAATTGATATAAAAAAATATATGCATTTTTAGACTCATATTTTATACACATTTGTTTGTGATATTACACTTTAATGGAAGGTATTTTTTGTGTTTTATTGCAGGTTATTAATTTTTAGGACTTGAAGCAAAAAGGATGAAATTTTGAGTCAAAATGGAAAAGTTAAAAAATTGTCCAGCACTGAGGGCACTGTTTGAGAGAGACTCAGATTTAATTAAATGGCCTCTGGCGCCGCCGGTGCTAGAATGGGCGCCGATGGCGCCAGTGTCGGTGTAGACCCTGTTTATAGAAGATTGGATTAATTTGGATGCTTTTTGAAGATTTTATGGATGCATATATTGGAGAACTAACCTAAGCTCTATTTAGGACCAAAATTTAAATTGTTGGGTAGCGTTTTTTACATCCTTACCACCTTTAATTTATTTGGATATTGTTATGTTCCCGGAGCTGGAATATCTGCAGGAAGTACTATCTTTAAGCTAACTCTTCTAAATGGTTTTATGTATTTTCATCTTGAGTTCCTACTGATCCATTATATTATCTTACTAATGCTTTTCTGGCAATTTTTTAGGCTTTTCTGGCTGCAGGTTGTCTTTTCTAAGTTTTTATTGTAGCGTCTTGCAGACAGTGTAACTTTCTTTTGGCCTAGGACATGATTGGCTGGAGGTGCTCGAAGCATTTTTGTTTTGGCTCTTTTGTATTTTAGGTTCAATAGAACTTTTGGTCTTTTGCTTGCTTTTTGGCTTATCGTTGTACCGTAGACTCTGGAACCCCTAAGCTTAATATGTATTTTTTTGGTTTATAGATGGGGTTCCACCGTCCCACCCAAATATGTAACTTTTTTGAAGATTAACACTTACGGAGCCACGAGTTTCTATATATATATATATATATACACTGGGGTCACACCATCTGGAATAAATTCCTTACCCCATCCATGTCCTTCTTCATTTGTAGACTTTTCTCAAAAATGATTCCCACGGATGACATCCTAAAATTGAAGGGTTTGAGGGGTCCTTCTAGATGCTTTTTCTGCTTATCTCAAGAGGAAACAATTTCCCATCTGTTCTTTGAGTGTCATTGGGTACAGGATGTTTGGTCATTTGTGATTGGTAAACTTAGAATCCCAACCTTGCACCTCACATGGAAGATGTTCTATACTAGCTGGGCTGATTGGAGGGGTGCTGAACTCCAGGACATCCCCAATATTGTGGCATGGTTTGTGTGGATGGCAAGGAACCAGGCAAAGCATGATAGCTCCCTTATTGATCCTAAGAGGGTGGGTCTAAATTGTATTGCTTTTATTCAAAAACTGATCAACTTTAAAAAGTATAAGACTGTGTTGGAGATTGTTTCTTTTCTCAAGCCTCAAACTTCCAAAGTTGTGACTAGTATCAGGGTAGAGAATTAAAACTGCTCTTATTTGACACAATACATATTAGAATAAATTACCTCATCTCATTTTACCAAAACCTCGTTGTAGTGGGAAAGATGCTTTTGCACGTAAGAAATGTTTATCACATAAACATAGTTTAATAGTTTGGTAGTTACTGTTTAAACTTTGTATTTTAGTTTTGTTATTTGTTATATAATTTAGTTCTGATAATATCTCAACATTCAAAATTAGTGACAGTAATTTTGTTTTGACTTTCTGTGAAGTTCATAGTAAATTTTTCATTTCAAATTTAAACCTTCTTCGTGAGATCGATATTTTGGGCTTAAATAGAAAGTCCTTTATTACTTGATAATGATACTTATACTTGTGTAGAATCCCAACATTAATTGCTTAAACTTCTTTCTCATAAAATATTGCATCAAGTTTTTAGTGTCGTTGCATAGCGGAGTCAACTATATAATTTTTACACTACTATATTCTCGGGATCAAGTTTTTGGCGCCGTTGTCAGGGAAGGTAATGGTAAATTAAATAGATTTGGTAAATTAGAAAATTTAGAGATAATATAACTATAAAAATAAATTTAAAAATAAAAAATCCAAAAAGTCATATATTTTTATTTAAGAGTTATTTTTAAGAAATTTTTCTTTGCTTATTATATTTGTTTATGCAAAATCTTAGATCTGAAGGTTTAGTACCTTACGATTCAGAATTATAATGTACTATTAGAAAATTTTGAAAAAAATAAAAAGAAATTAGAAATTTAAGCGAAATGACAAATAACTTAAATAATTAAATAAATGAAAATCGATAAAGATCTTTAAAAGATTATGTTAATCTTATGTTAACTATTCAAAAATCCTGACGTTGCTGCTAATTCATTTGAGCTTAAACCTGTTATTATCCAAATAGTACAAAATAATAAGTTTGGAGGAACACCTACTGAAGATCCTAACTTACATCTTGCTAGTTTTTTTGAGATTTGTGCTACTTTTAAATATGACGGAGTGATTGATGATGCTGTTAGGCTTAAAGTTTTTTCCTTTTTCATTAAAGGATAAAGCCAAAGCTTGTTTAAACTCATTAGCACCTCGATCAATAAGAACATGGGGAGAACTATCACAAAAATTCTTGGCTAAATATTTTCCACCCTCAAAAATCACTAAGCTTAGAAACGATATTACATCTTTTTTCCAGTATGAAGAGGAATCAATATATGAAGCCTGGGATAGATTTAAGGATCTCATTAGAAAATGTCCACACCATGCTTTACCAGATTGGTTAATAATTCAAACTTTTTACAATGGATTAGTAGGATCACTTAGATCTATTATAGATACTGCTGCAAGTGGATCTTTAATGTCAAAACCTTTTGATGAAGCATAATCTTTAATAGAAGAATTGACTACTAATAAATTTCAACGGCCCTCTAAATGGCTAAATCCTAAGAGATTAGCTAAAATTCTTGAATCTGATTCAATGTCTATTTTAGCATCTTTATCCCACGATGAAATATAATTATGCAAAAATATATATAGTTGACTCTATTATGCAACGGTGCCAAAAGCTTGATGCAATCTTTTATAAATAATAAATTTAAGTAATTAATGTTGGGATTCTATGCAAGTATACGTATCGTTATCAAGTAATAAACGACACTCTATATAAGCCCCAAATATCGATCCCACAAGGAAGGTTTAAATTTAAGATGATAAATTTACTAGGAAATTCACAGAAAGTAAAACGGAATTCCTGTCACTAATTTCAAAAGTTAAGATATTATCAGAACTAAATTATTTAACTACTAGCAAAACAGAAAATGCAAAGTTTAAACACGACACTCTATATAAGCCCCAAATATCGATCCCACAAGGAAGGTTTAAATTTAAGATGATAAATTTACTAGGAAATTCACAGAAAGTAAAACGGAATTCCTGTCACTAATTTCAAAAGTTAAGATATTATCAGAACTAAATTATTTAACTACTAGCAAAACAGAAAATGCAAAGTTTAAACAGTAACTACTAAACTATTAAACTATGTTTATGTGATGAAGTTTTCTTATGTGAAAAAGCATCTTTCCCACTATAAGAATTTGGTAAAATGAGATAATATAAATGGTTTTATTAAGTATTGTGCCAAATAGGAGCATTTTTATTTCTCTACCCCAATACGGTGTTATAGAATATCATTGGCTAATCTCAGGTTTAGTCCCTAAATCTATGGATAGGCTAGGAGGATACTGGCTCCCAATCCAAAGCCCACACTTCCCTTCACCTGAAGGCTAACTCTCTCTTTAGTCCTTAAGCCCTAAGACAAAATTGGGGATTTTAGTCTATCACCCTAAAATCTCCAATTCTACACCCAACAATATATTTCCCTATTTATTTGCACTTAATTTCATGAACAAAATTATCTTTCATGGAATTAAATGTGATCCTCGCACTATTGTAGAACTCATACTCCATCTCCTGGATCATATGCTTCACAACAAATTTTAACAATTTAATTGACCAAATCAAAAAGTCAATTAAGTTCAAAGTTGAAAAATCATCACAATTTATTTTATATTTTAACATTGGCACATCCATATTATCTCTTCATTTTACCATATCTCAAAGTAGGGAGAAAGATAAAGGAAATTACTTAGACTTCATGAGAAAGATACAACAAAACACAAATTTCATATGTCAAAGAAAGATCATGTAACACTATAAAAAAACAAAAAACACTTATTAGAAACAATTTCTCAAATTAAATCTCTTGTAGCCTTTCTTAGGAAAAGTAGGAAGAAGAAATCTCTCACTTTTCTCCTTCTCCAACACTCTTAGAGAAAGATTCACACTTAATCTCAACACAAAAACTCTAAATTCTTAAAAAAAAATCACTAATAGACTCCAAAATGGTGGTGGAATGAAGATGGAAAAGTTTATGGTATGTAAGAGAATGAATGGTGGCAAGGAATGGTGAAAAGGAGCCAATTTACTAATCAATTTCGGCCTCAAATAGAGCCTAGAGTCGGTTCTCCAATAGATGTAACCAAAAACTCTTCAAAAAGCATCCAAATTCATCAAATCTTCTAGAAACAGGGTCTGAACTGACACTGGACCGTAATTTAATTCAATATTCTCTGTTAAACAACGCAGTCGGTGCCCAGTCTGGCTCCGTCGGTGCTGAACAAATTTTCAACTTCTCCATTTTTACTCCCAATTTCATCCTTTTTGCTTCCTATTAGCTCCATGTCCAAAAATTGATGAACCTGCAGGAAAACATTAAAAATACCTTCCATTAAAATGCACTATCACAAAAATGAGTACAAAATATGGGTCTAAAAATGCATATATTTTTTGTGTATCAAAATCCCCAAAACTTACATGTTACTTGTCCTCAAGTAACTTCTTTACTACTAAAAATTTGACTTATGTTAAAGAATTTAACTTCTAGATTTTCATATTTTAGTCCATTAAATACAGTAGCATAACTTAAGAAAAATTCAAAATAACTCCAATTAATATCAATAGTATAAGAATATCCAGCAATCAAGTTTAAGATTTCTGATTCCTTATTCTTTTCAAGGAAAATTTCAAATTATTCATATTAAAGCCACTTAGAGTATCCATACAAAAAATAACTTCGTGAAACTTTACTAATAAATATGCTAATACTGAAATATAAGTTTAGAAAATGTTGTCAAACCTTCTATTTTAAGTTGATTCAAGTGAAGCCAATTTTTAATTAGGCATCTCCTCATGCTTATCCCCATATCATCTTTTTCTTTTTATTACTTTTCAGGATCCTTTTCAATCATTTTTCTTTTCTTTTATTTTTTTATTTTCTCTCTTTTTTTGTATATGTATAAGGATTACTATCTGGATAGCCTTTAATGATTTTGAACTTCGCTATCCTCTTCTTAAAGTCAAAAACTTTTCACATTTCTTCACTTAACAAATTTGTATTAGCTTAAAGACTTCATCAAGTTTAATTCTTTTCTTCTTACATAAATCTTTAAGATTTTTAATACATCAAAAATACAAATTTCAATACTTAAAATAGAAAAACATAGTCTTATTCTCTTATATCAAATATCTTACTCTCTAAAATTAAACTTTATAAATATTGTTATCTAAAGATGAACCCTAATATGAAAGGTCATGTTAAATTTAAAAATTTTGAAAATATAGCTAAGTGAGGACAAATAAAATTAAGTTTCTTTCTTTAAAAAGGAATTTTTCTTCCCCCCCACCCCAAACTTAAATTTTTAAAAAGATTTAGCATGAAGAACTGAAAAAAATAACGAATGAAAGAAAACATTAAATACATAACGAAAAGACTTACCTGTTGAATGTTCTGATTTTGACACTTAATTCTAAAATATTGCAGGTTCTAATATGAAAAGCTACAAGACTTAAAATATTAAATAACACATAATACATATAAAATCTGCTAAGAAAGAGTTAATTGCAATACATTTAACAAAATTCTAACTACTAATAATAGAACTAAACTGAATTTTAAATAACAAATAGTTTTACAATTCTACAATTCACAACTTAATATCTAAAATAAAACATAGTCTCACTATCTAACAACATATAGTCACCAGTTCTTTTAATCCCCTGATACAGTTCTGATACTTTCAAGCCCTAACGACTTATTTTCTCTACTTTCTTACTTTAAGCTGAACTCTTGGTCACCTCTAGCTTATTCGCTTTTATCTTCTTATTTTGGTGGTTTATTTTCTTTGGGTATGCCTGTAAATGTTTTTGTGTTTTGGAGAACATTTTTTGGGTGATTTGGTGTGGAGTTGTATCTGGGAGAAGAACCCCCTAAGAGTGGGTTATGTATTTTTTTTGTTTGGTTAGTTCCGGGGGATTCTTTTCCTATCCTTCTTTATAATCACCATTTTCATTAATGTGTAGGGAGCCAAAAAATGCTCCTTACCCAATATATAGAGAAAGAAGAGTGGGTGACATAAGAGATAACAAGAGAGAGAGCAATAATGAGAGAATGAGCCAGAGAGATTATGAGTGTGAATCATTATAAGAAACAAGTGTTTGATAATGTAAGAGAAAGAGAGAGGAGAAGAGAGGGAGTGAGAGAGAGGAAAAGAAAGTGACACAGTGTGTGTAGAGAGAAAGCTGACAAAAAGCTATACACAATCAAAGTTAATAGAGTTCTAAAGTAAAGTAAAGTAAATCAAATCCACACAATTATATTAAAAAAATAAGTATTTTAAACTAGTATTTAGTCCAACTACTTCGATTATTCTGCCTCATCTTCAGTATTTTCTCCTCCTCTAATATCTCCCATAGAATAGTAATGGACATACAAATTGTAAATAGGTCGGTACAGGAATTGATCAGTTAACTTTTCATCGATCCATCCATTTTCCTTGAACATGTGCACTAATCCTGCTTCAATTGTCGCAGTATGATCAAAGTTCTCCTTCAGCCTCCAATCTAGGTGACCAAAAAGGTAGTTAAGATTTCCTATTGCATTTGTAATACTCTAAAATTCTCTTTCTATTTTCTTCTTTTTTTTCTCCAAAGCTATTGAACTTCCAACTATTTATGGCATCAATGTTGTTGAAGCATGTGATGAATGATCTAAAATAATATATAATGCTTCATTTCCATTCCTAATATAATTATCATCAATAGGAATTATGGGCTCCCAAGGTAATAAAACTTTCTCTCAACTTTCATATGGAACTTGAGATTGATTGAAAAGTAGGGAAATTGTGGAAGGATGCCCCATTCCATATATTGGCCCATTCATAACATTATCTATAAAAGATTTAAAAATAAACTGACCACACATCAATGGGTTTTTCCATTTGAATGCAATAGTTTAAAATGGTAGTTTTTTTTTTGTAACTCTACTAATCTTCATGATAGGGAGTAATTTTGCAGATATGAAGAAATGTCATTATTTTGATATTGGATTAAGCAGCGATGCAGAGAAACTAACGTATCACTCATCTCTAATTTCTCAATTATCATTTTCATCCATTAGAAAATTATATACATCTTGCATCATATCTCTCGTTGGGATAAAATTAGTATAATGACAGATTGAAAGGTTTTCTATCATTTACAAATCATTAATTCAAGCCGGAGTAAAAGGTACAGCCTTACCTCAAACAAAGAGAACTCTTGGGTAATTCCATGTAAGTTAGCATATAATTCTTTTATTACTAGTACAACAATTGTACCGGTAGTGTAGCACACAACTTCCCAACATCTTTGCACAATGATTTTCTCAATCTGTGAACTTAATGATTGACAAAGCCTCTCTCTTTGATAAGTCCCTTTTTTGTAATGACTTTGTCATATAATCTCTGCGCGTAAAAACTTATAAACTTTCTTCTATTGAAAACTTCATACCTTTAAGTATTTTTTTTATTGGAAGCCTTGAAATTTGAAATTAGAAAGTTTCTAGACGTCTAAGGCAATTTTTAGACCTTTAAAAACACCTCTTGACATTTATTTAGGAGCGCAATCCTCCCAAAGTCTGCCAAATTTGCTCTACACAAGCAAAACTGCTCGGAGCGTTGTCGACACTCCCGATGGTGCTTTCGGTGCCATGGCCCATGTAGCGGGCGTAGTTGGCGCCCATTCCGACGTCGTCGGCTCTAGAGGCCAAAATCGTGTCTTTTAATTTTTTTTATTTAATTTGATTCCAAACATTCCTCCAATAGCAATATTTGTCTTAATTTATCATATATAAAACTGTGTAGGGTTCAAAAATAGTATTATTTCCTAAAAAAACACTTTTTAAACTACATAGTAATATATATTGGGTTGCCTCCCACTAAGCGCTTGGTTTAACGTTGTCAGCCCGACGTATCATTTGTTTAATCGAGATGACTTAACATTAAAATTTCCTTAAAATGTGATATGTGACATTCATAGTAATGTTTCACTCGATGCCCATTAACTTTAAATATATTTCTAGTTTTAGGATCTTTAATAACAACAGCTTTATAATGATAGAATTTAATCATGTTAAATGGTCATAATCATTTGGATTTCAATTTTCTTGAAAATGATCTCAATCTTGTATTATATAATTAAACTTCTTGCCCAGGTTCAAACTTCTTCTTAATAATCTTTTGATCATGCCATATTTCATTTTCTCTTTGTAGATTTTTGCATTATCATATGCTTCGTTTCTAATCTCCTCAAGTTCATTGAGATGCAAAAAATATTTTCTCACCAGCATCTCTTAGATTAAATTTAAATTTCTTAATAGCCCAAAATGCTTTATGCTCTAAATCTACTGGTAAGTGGCATGTATGTTTATATATGGACATTCTAATAGGAGTTTTATAAGCAGTTCTGTATGCCCATAATGTAATATCTAATCTAGTAGACAAATCTAATTTATAAGGTTTTTTAACTTTTTCGAAAGTTCATTTTATTTCAAGATTTGATATTTTTCCTAGACCGCTAGTCTCAGGATGATAAGAAATAGAGAATCTATGTATAATATCATATTTTTTTAATTAACTTCTCGATTCTCTTATTTGTAAAATGGATCCTGCATCTGTAATAATTACTCTCGACATTCCAACTCTTGTAAATATACTTTTATTTAAAAATTTAAAAACACTCCGAGCATCACTTTTAGGTACAAAAACAACTTCAATCTATTTGGACATATAATCAATAATAAGTAATATATATACGTTTCCAAATGATGACGTAAATGGTCCCACAAAATCTAATCCCCACACATCAAAAATTTTACCTTCCAATGTGTAATTTAGAGGAATTTCATTTCATTTAGATATATTTCCTACACATTGACATCTATCGCATGTTTTAATGTATTCATTAACATCTTTAAAAATAGTAGGCCAATAAAATCCAGCTTGTTAGAACTTTATATGCAGCTGTAGGTGTTCCAAAATGACCTCCAAATTCAAAATCGTGTAATCTTTCAATTATTTGTTGAGTTTGTTGATAAGGCACACACCTTCTCATAATTAGATCTTTACATTTTTTATATAAATATGGGACATCCCAAAAATTAAATTTTGAATCATATATAAATTTCTTTAATTGTTGATTTTTAATATCAAGTGGTATAATATCATGTACAATATAATTTACTATATCAGCATACCATGGTAAATTAATTTAATCAATACTATATAATTGTTCATCTGGGAAATTTTCTAAAATTTCATTTACAAAATTAGTTGATATTTATTTTTCTAGTTTAGAAAAATGATCAGCTATTTGATTATCATTTCTCTTTTTATCAACTACAATAAAATTGAATTCTTGCAATAGAAGTATTCATCTAATCAATCTTGGTTTAGCATCCTTCTTTTGCATCAAGTATTTGATAGCAGAATGATATGTATGCACTAATTTGGTTCCAATCAAATAAAGTCTAAATTTATCAAAGGCATAAATAATAGCTAATAACTCTCTTTCAATAATATTGTAATTAATTTGAGCATCATTTAGAGTTATACTAGCACAATTCATTACTTTTCATTACTTTTAAAATTTTGTTGTGCCTTTATCCTAAAACAGCTCCTATAGCATAATCACTAGCATCACACATTATTTCAAATGGTTTCTCCCAATCTTCCCCAATCGGATGGGACTACTATAGGTGCAGTGATTAATTTTTCTTTCAATAATTCAAATTCTTTCATGCATTCCTCATTAAAATCAAATTTTGTATCTTTTTCTAAAAGTTGGCTTAATGGCTTAGTTATTTTTGAAATTTTTTTATATAACACTTGTAGAAACCAGCATGTCCTAAAAAACTTCTTACCCCTCTGACTGTAGTAGGAAGTGGTAATTTTTCAATAACTTGAATTTTTTAAGGATCTACTTCCATACCATTTTAAAAATTTTATGCCCAATTAGAATTTCTCTTGCAACCATAAATTGACTTTTTTCCCAATTTAGTACTAGGTTGATTTTTTCAAATAATTCTAGGACTTTTTCTAAATTATTTAAACATAATTCAAATGAAGTCCTAAACACAGAAAAATCATCCATAAATACTTCTATTCCATGTTCAATCAAGTTACTAAAAATTTGCATCATACATCTTTGGAATGTTGCAGGTGCATAGCATAGTAAAAAAGGAATTCTACAAAAAGAAAATGTTTGATAAGTTCTTGTAAATGTTATCTTCTCTTGATCCTCAAGAGCAATTAGAATTTGATGATAATTGGTATATCCATCTAAAAAACATTAAGTTTTGTTTCTAGCCAATATAACATTTGGTCTCCAAAGGGTAAGGGAAGGTGATCTTATTTGGTGGCCATGTTTAATTTTATAAAGTCTATACAAATTCACCAACCAGTAACTGGTTTTATTGGAATTAATTTAGTATTCTCATTTGCTTGAATGTTGATAGGCTTGCACTGCTAAGTAGAATAATTCAACATTTCTCTCACCCTTGTAACTTCAATAAGATGATTCGTCGGTAACAAACGAGCTGAAATAAAGTAGGGCCATGCCTTCGATGGTGCACTTAACTTTGTAGCGGAAAACTTGACTCTCCTCTCATTTGTAATTTTCTATACTCCCCTTCCAATAGCCTAAACTGATATAACCTTGTCCAGTTCCGTCTCAGTAAGACTATAGTTTGAATAAAAACACAAAGTATTAGGCAGTAAATGGTAGAACATGTTGATTACCTCCGGTGAAAAAGGTATCAATTTGCCTCTGACCATGACTCGATCCTCTTCTGCCTCAGGAAGGTTTTCATGAGGGAGGTTTGCGTAGGACCCCCGCACTACAAAAATCACAGCTACAGCAGAAAAACTATATAATCGTTCCCATTGTCTGCAAACGATCAAATCCTCCATGGATCCACCTAGATTTTTAAAACACCTCTCCAGAATCAATTTTCATTACTGTAGAGCGTCACTATATCTGCCTTGAGCTTTCAAACTAACAAGCTTGCTTGAATCAAAGTTGGTCTTTCCCTTACTCCTCTTCATTCTTGGGGCCATTCTACAAATTTCACAAAATTCCACAATAATTTCAAAGATTAAGTCTAATCTTCTATACTTAACTTCTAAAAGCTTAAACTACACTTTCTATGTACTTTCTATAGATTTTTTCAAGTTTTTAACCATGAATAGTAAATTTTGGGTACCTCCACAAAGTGCTCAAAATACATGGTGAAAATCTAAAATTTCTACATAGAAGTGAAGATCTTACCTCAAGTAATCAAAATCTAAGAAATTTGGCTCGAATCCAACAAGAAATATCCATGAAAAGGTTTGCCCTAAACTTAAAACTTCTAACTCAAAAGGAAGAAGATGATAACAGGAGTGAAAATGGCATTTTTTGGGTTAATTTTAACTTTTAATCGTTTGCAAACTGGTTTTCGCAAACCGGCGCTTAAGCACGGATATATCGTACTCAGGCACCTGCCTCTCGGGTTGCCTCACACTTAAGCACAAGGTTGTGGTGCGTAGGTGCCTGTGCATAATTTTTGATATTTTTGAACATAAGTAAAAGGCACTATTAACCTAAGTAAACCACCCCTAAATAGTCTTATAACACTTACATGACTATTTTCCATTCCATTAACTCTCCTCTCTCTCAAAATTCTCCAGTATAACTAATTTGATTTGAAACCAAAATAACACAAAATTTTCACAAGCAAACACTTATATTCATTCACGAACTATTAGAAACAATATTCAACACATAATTTTCATTTCAAAGAGTCTCGGATGAGAAAATTTTTCTAATACAAACATTAAACAAACTTACACAATAAAACACATAATCACATAAACACTAAAAACAAGACTTAACACTAATGCATAAAATAACTCTTTACAAGCAAATCTTAGCGTAGAATTTAATTCCATTCTTTTTTTGTTAAAACAAATTCCTGTCTCTAATTAGTCTCTTTCTGGGCATTTGGAGTATAGACTTGATAAAACGTACGGTGGTGACGAGTTCTATTTTAATCTTCTTCAATCCATTTTTGCTTAAGATTCATCTCTTTATCTTCTTCCTCTTTATAACTAGTATGGTTAAATTGCAATTTTAATTGTCATCCAATATGCTCTAGATGTGTATTAATTTCATTTACCTTTGCCTCAATTAAAGCCATGTTAGCCTCAATTTTTTTACTTTTCCTCTATTCCTTCGATACTAACGACTAAGAAATTGTTATACATCTCTTGTCCACTCTACTAATGAATTTCTTACTGATGGCCTCTTTTTTCTTCTTCTTCAAATCCATCTCCAATGAAGACATTTCTCCAAATCTCTCTTTCTCATAGACTTTAGGGCTAAAAATGATTCTGGGGTGAAGTTCCATCACAAAACCCTTCTATTTATAGGCCTAAATCCTTAAATCCTTCCAATACCTTTTAGGCATATTCTAACCCTGCCATGGCACGTTTAAGTTAAACAATTGGCAGTTAAAACTTCTAAAAATTGCATTTTTGCACATGGCTTTTAACAACCGGCAACTTAACGTCTAAATACTCATTCTAACTTGTTTATGTCACTTAGTAAAGTCTTAAAATCATTACTAACACAAATAGTCTAAAAAATACTACCCCAAATTTTCTTAATCACACACAAAAAAGACTCAAAGCAAAAGCAGACTAATAATTATGGGTTGCCTCCCACAGAGCACTTAATTTTTGGTCCTCAACCCGATGTAGCCAGTGCTTATTCTGGTTGACCCAACATCATTCGATCATTGATACACCAAAAATATATGCATTCTTACAACCAAATTTTATACTTATTTTTTGTGATATTGCACCTTAATGGAAAGTATTTTGATATTTTCTTGCAGGTTGTTTTTTTTTAGGACTTAAAGTAAAAACGAAAGCAAATAGGATGAAATTTGCAGTCAAAATGATGTTTTTGAAGAAGCACTCAACGCCGACCTCACAAAAAGCAGCACCGATGGTGCCAATGGAGCCAAAGGAGGTTCAACCCCCGTTTCAAGAAGGTTTGATGTATTTGAATGATTTCTGAAGAGTTTTTGGAGGCACCTCTTGGAAAACCAACCTTGGGCTTTATATGGGGCCGAAATCGATCAGGAAAGGGACTCCTTTTCTCTCTAAGACATTCTACCATGCACCATTTTTGCCATTCCTCATAATCCATCTTCATTCCACCATGCTCCATTTTTGCCATTCTCCATAATCCATAATCATTGCACCACCATATTGGAGTCCATTAATGATATTTCTTTTATAGTTTAGAGTTTCTGTGGTGAGATTTTGTGTGAAACTTTCTGTAAGAGTGTTGGAGAAGGAGAAAAGGGAGAGATATCTTCTTCCTACATTTCTAAGTGAAGGCTACAAGAGATTTGCTTTGAGAAAGAGTTTCATATAAGTTTTGTTTGTTTATTAGTGATGTATGAACATTCTTTTAAATATAAAATTTGTGTTTTGTTGTGTCTTTCTCATGAAGTCCGAGTAGTTCACGCTATCTTTCTCTCTACTCTGAGTTTGGTGAAATGAATAGATAAAATGTGTGCCAATATTAAAAAATAAAATAAATTGTGATGATTTTTTGGCTCCGAACTTAATTTACATTTTGATCAGACCAATTGAATTGCTAAAATATGTTGTGAAACCTATGATCCAGGAAACAGAGTATTAGTTCTACAACAGAGTGATGATTACAGTTGATTTCATGTAGGAGAAAATTATTCATGGAATTAAGTGCAATAAATAGGGAAATATTCATTGTTTGGTGTAGAATTGGAGAATCTTTAGGGTGATAGACTAAAATCCCCAATTTGATCTTAGTGTTTAAAATCTAAAGCGAAAGTTAGTCTTGAGGTGAAGGGAATTGGGAGCTCTGGAGTGGGAGCCGATATCCTTCTAGCCTAGCCACTGATTTAGGGACTAAACCTAAGATTAGCCAATGATTTTCTAGGCACTATATTAGGGTAGAGAGCACTCTATTAGGGTATAGAATTATAATTGCTCATATTTGGCACAATACGTATTATAAACATTTATCTCATCTCATTTCACCAAAATCTCATTGTAGTGTGAAAGATGATTTTTCACATAAAAAATCTTCATTACATAAACATAGTTAGTAGATTAGTATTTAATTTTTAAATTTTGTATTTCTATTTTGTTAATAGTTAAGTACTTTAGTTTTGATGACATTTTAACATTTAAAATTAGTGAAAGTGATTTCGTTTGATTTTCTGTACAATTCATAGTAAAACTTATAATTGCCAATTTACACATTCCCTATGGGATCGATATTTGGGGCTTAAATAGAAAGTTATTTAGTACTTAATAACGATATGTATACTTGCGTAGAATCCCATTATTAATTGCAAGTAATTATATATATTTTTTACACAACTTACTTTTCAAAGAAGGATCGAGTTTTTGGAGCTATAGTGGTGTCAACTTCATAAATCCTTACATATAAAAAATTGGGATCAAGTTTTTGGCGTCGTTGTCGGGGAAAAGGTAACAATTAAATTTAGGTAAATTAAATAGTTTTGATAAACTATGAAATTTAGAGATAATATATATAACATAAAAAATATATAAAAAAATATAAATAAATCCAAAATCCAAAAAAGAATTTTACTTTGCGTACTTTATTTGTTTATGTGAAATATTTAATCTGATGGCTTAATAACTTACGATTCAGAGTTAGAATGTACTATTGGAAAAATTCAAGAACAAAAAAGAGAAATTAAAAATTTAAAAGAAATGGCAAATTACTTATAAAATCTAATAAATGAGAATCGACGAAGACCTTTAAGAGAATATGTGAATCCAACAGCAGATGAACTTCACTTAACTAATCAAAATCCTGATGTTGCTGCAAATTCATTTGAGCTTAACCTATTATTATCTAAATGGTATAAAATAATCAGTTTGAAGGATCACCTACTGAAGATCCTAAGTTATATCTTCCTAAATTTCTTGAGATTTATGCTACATTTTGAATTTAATGGAGTGTCTAATGAAGTTGTTAGGCTTAGACTTTTTCCTTTTTCATTAAGGGATAAAGCCAAGGCTTGGTTAAATTCATTAGCACCTGGATCTATTAGAAATTGAGGAGAGCTATCACACAAATTCTTGGCTAAATATTTTTCACCCTCGAAAACCGCTAAGTTAGAAATGATATTACATCTTTTTATCAGTTTAAAGGGGAATCGATATATGACGAATGATATTACATCTTCTTGTCAGTTTGAAGGGGAATTGATATATGAGGCTAGGGAAG
This sequence comes from Phalaenopsis equestris, assembly GCF_001263595.1. NCBI lineage: Eukaryota > Viridiplantae > Streptophyta > Magnoliopsida > Asparagales > Orchidaceae > Phalaenopsis > Phalaenopsis equestris. The sequence goes on from NW_018219754.1 coordinate 68,926, forward strand.
GATTTAAAGATCTTCGTAGAAAATGTCCACACCATGCTCTACCAGATTGGTTAATAATTCAAACATTTTATAATGGATTAGTAGGATCACTTAGATCTATTATAGGACTACTAATTATTTTCAGTGGCCCTATGAAAGGGTAAATCCTAGAAGAGTAGCTAGTATTCATGATTCTGATACAATGTCTATTTTTGCATCTCAAATTGTTGTTATTTCTAAAAATATTGATTAAATAAGAGTGACCTATTCTCAAATACCCCAAGTATTAGAGGAAGATTCACTAAGACAGATTATTGATACTCAATAATCTTTGAAACTTTAATTGCTACAAATAATCGAAATAACAGTCCCTATTTTAACTATTTTAACCGTGGATGGAAAAGTCAGCCTAATTTTAGTTGGAATAATTATAACAACTCGGTGAATCCATCTGGAAATCTGAACAATCAAGGAGATCATAATTTTTGACCTTTTTATCCTTCAAGATTTAACTCCAATCCTAACCCACTAGTTAAGGAAAAGAAGTTGACGATGGAAGAAGTGATGTTGAATATGGGAAATCAAATACAAAATCAATGGGATGTTATTAGAAATATTGAAAAAGAATTAGGACATATTGCTACTCCACTTAGTAACAGACCTTCTGGAATTCTTTTGAGTATTGGGAAAGTTAATCCAAAAGATCAATATAAAAAGAAAATTGAAGCTATTCAATTATGAAGTGGAAAAGAAGTTGAAACAAGAATCCAAAGAGAAATTAAAGTTGATGAAGAGAAGGAAGAAATGGAAAATGATTAAAATGAAAATGAACAAACATAGGTTCCTTTAGAAAAACCATTACCTCCATTTCCTCAAAACTGAAGCAGAAAAATAAAGATAAACAATTTACAAATTTTTTGGAAATCCTTAAGAAATTAACGATAAATATTCCTTTTTTTGAAGCTTTGGAAAATATGCCAAGTTATGTGAAATTTATTAAGGATGTACTAAATAAGAAAAGGAAGTTTATATATCATGAGACTGTTGCACTCAGTGAAGAGTGGTTCTATTATTCAGAAAAAGCTTCTTGAAAAATTAAAAGATCCTGGTAGTTTTACTATACCTTGTGCGATTGGTGAAAAGTTTTATTGAAAAGCCTTATGTGATTTAGGAGCAAGTATCAATCTATGTGATTTAGGAGTGAGTATCAATATTATGTCCTTATCGATCTTTAAACGTTTCAATTTGGGAGAAATTTTCTCTAGTACTGTAACCCTTCAGTTAGTTGATCGATCAATAACTTATCCAAAAGGAGTTATAGAGGTTGTTCTAGTAAAAGTGGATGAATTTTTTTTCCCGGTAGACTTTATAGTATTGGATATGGAGGAAGATAAAGAGATTCCTATTATTTTAGGGAAACCATTTCTTGCAATAGGAAGAGCTGTAATAAATGTGCTAAAAGGAGAATTAATAATGAGAGTTAATGATAAAGAAGTAAAGTTTAATTTAGTAAAAGTTATGAAATATCCTGCAATTGAAAAAGATAATGAATGTTTCAAGATGGAAGTAGCTGATTATCTGAGTAATGAACAGTTTAAGAATGAGTGTGAAGATAAATTAAAGTAAGGAGAAATTTTTAAGAATGAAGATGAAATAAAAGGAGAAGATTTGGATTATATTTAGGGCAAATTTGAAACGTTAGACTTTTTGGAAAACAATAGTAAAAATCTTATTCCTTCAAGTATTAAATGACTTGAACTTGAATTAAAGATATTACCTGCCCATTTAAAGTATGTAATTTTAGGAGAGTCATCTACATTGCTTGTTATTATATCTTCTTAGTTAATTGAAATTCAAGATAAAAAGTTGATAGAAATGTTGAACAAGTATAAAAAGACTTTTGGATGGACTTTAGCAGAATTTAAAGGAACTAGTCCTTCAATTTGTATGCACACAATTTTATTCGATGAATAATATGAACCTAAAGCTGATCCTCAGAGATGATTAAACCTAATAATGAAACAAGTTGATAAAAAAGAGATTTTAAAATGGTTAGATGCTGGAATTATATATTCTATTTCAGATAGTGCTTGGGTAATCCCAATTCACTGTGTTTGGAAGAAAGGAGGAGTGACAATTGAAGAAAATGAGAAAATTGAATTAATACCAATAAGACAAGTTACTGATTGGCGAATTTGTATTGACTATAGAAAATTAAATATGGCCACCAAAAAAAATTACTTTCCTTTACCCTTTCTAGACCAAATATTGGATAGATTGGCTGGGAATAAATAATATTGCTTTTTAGATAGAAATACTAGTTATCATTAAATTCCAATTGCTCAGAGAATCAAGATAAAGCAACATTTACAAGCCAATATGAAACACTTGCTTTTTGTAGAATGCCTTTTGGATTATGCAATGCAACTGCAACATTTCAAAGATGCATGATGTCAATTTTTAGCAATTTTATGGAACCTGGAATGGAAGTGTTTATGGATGATTTTTTTGTATTGGGACTTTGTTTGAGTTATTCTTTAATAATTTAGAAAAAGTTTTGGAGGTATGTGTAAAAGTCAACCTAGTAGTAAATTGGGAAAAATGTCAATTTGTGGTTGCAGGAGGTGTTGTGTTGGAGATAGAATTTCTGAAATGGCATGGAGGTAGATCCTTCAAAAATCCAAGTTATATAAAAATTACCACCACCTACTAATGTCAAAGGGGTGAGAAGTTTTCTACAACATGCTGGTTTTTACAGGTGCTACATAAAATTTTTTTCAAAAATAACTAAGCTCTTATGCCAACTTTTAGAAAAAAATAAGAAATTTTATTTTGATGAGGAATGCATAAAACCATTTGAATTATTAAAGAAAAAATTAGTCAGTGCACCTATAATAGTACCACCTGATTAGGAAAAATAATGTGCAAATCTAGTGATTATTCTATTGGGGTTGTATTTGGACCAACATATCACAATGTTTTTAAAGTTATATATTATGCTAATAAGACTCTAAATGATGCTTGAATTAATTATAATACTACTGAAAGAGAGTTATTAGCTATTGTTTATGCCTTTGATAAATTTAGAGCTTATTTAATTGGAATTAAATGTATAGTGTGTACCGATCATTCTGTTATTAAATACTTAATGCAAAAAAAGGATGTTAAACCAAGATTAATTAGATGGATACTTCTATTGCAAGTGTTTGATTTTACAGTGGTTGATCGAAAGGGAAATAATAATCAAATAGCTGATCATTTTTCTAGGATAGAAATAGATATATTAACTAATTTTGCAAATGAAATTTTAGAAAATTTCGCTGATGAACAACTATATAGTATTGATGAAATGGATGTACCATGGTATGTTGATATGGTGAATTATATTGTAAGTGATATTTTACCACCTGATATGAAAAATTCATAATTAAATAAATTTATATATGATTCAAAAGACCCTTTTTTGGATGACGCATATTTATATAAACAATGTAAAGATCTAATTATTAGAAGATGTGTGCCTTATGAAGAAACTCAACAGATAATTGAAAGATGTCATGATTCTGAATTTGGAGGACATTTTGGAACATATAGAGATGCATATAAGATTTTGCAAGCTAAATTTTGTTGGCCTACTATTTTTAAAGTTGTTAATGAATATATTAAAATTTGTGATAGATGTCAATGAGTAGGAAATATTTCTAGAAGAAATGAAATGCCTCTCAATTACACATTGGAAGTTGGAATTTTTAATGTGTGGGGTTTAGGTTTTATGGGACCATTAATGCCTTCATTTGGAAAATTATATGAATTACTTGGTGTTGATTAAATGTCCAAATGGATTAAAGATATTGTTGTACCTAGATGTGATGCTCGGAGTGTTTCAAAATTTTTTAATTAAAAATATTTTTACAAGATATGGAATGCTAAGAGTAATTATTACTAATTGAAGATCTCATTTTAGGAATAAGAGAATTGAAAAACTAATTAAGAAATATGATATTAAGCATAGATTCTCTACTAATTATCTTCCTCTGAATAGCGGTCTAACACATATATCAAATCGTGAAATTAAACATATTTAGAAAAAGCTGTAAATCCTTATAAATTGGATTGCTCTGTTTGACTAGATACTGCATTATGGACATATGGAACTGCATATAAGATTCCTATAGGATTGTCCCCATACAGACCGATATTTGGAAAAACATGTCACTTACTAGTAGAATTAGAGCATAAAATATTTTGGGCTATTAATGAATTTAATTTTAATCAAAAAGATGCTAGTGATAAAAGAGTATTACAACTCAACGAACTTCGGGAAATAAGAAATGAACCATATGATAATGCAAAAATATATAAAGAAAAAATGAAAATATCGCA
>NW_018219754.1:73297-77726 GCF_001263595.1 Phalaenopsis equestris
TCGGAAGATTATTCAGAAAAATTTGAACCTCGACAAGAAGTTCTATTATATAATACAAGATTAAGATTGTTTCCAAGAAAACTGAAATCTAGATGGTTAGGACCATTTAAAGTGATTAAAGTCTATCATTATGGAACTGTTGTTATCAAAAATCATAACACTAGAAAGGTATTTAAAGTTAATGGGCATCATCTAAAATATTATACCGACCGCACGAAGGGCAGCACTGACTGCACAGAACAATAAAATAGCTAAACTTTTTATTCAGTGCTGATGGCACCAAAACTAGCGCTGATGGCGGCAAAGGGGGTTCAGCCACCATTTCTAGAAGGTTTGATGTATTTGGATAATTTTTGAAGAGTTTTTGGAGGCACCTCTTCAAGAACCGACATTGGGCTTTATATGGGGCCGAATTTCATCAAGAAAGGGACTCCTTTTCACTCTTCACCCCAACATTACCCACTTGTCCGACTGTTGCTAAGCAGTTTTTGGATATCAAACGGACCTCCCCAGATGGTAATCTTAATGTGGCCGATTTACCCTCTTTTGCAATCAGTTTCGCTACAGCGCCTGCTGCTCTAGCTAATTGTCCACCTTTTCCAAGTGTGATTTCTATGTTATGTATGGCCGTGCCTAAGGGCATATCGGTTGAAGTAGATTCTTCTTTTTTATCAATCAAAACCCCTTCCCAAACTGTACAAGCTTCTTCCAAAGCATACGGCTTTCTAGATGTATATGATGATATCTAGACAGATGGATCTTATATGAATCGTATGATGAAGTACCACGTGAGTGGATATATAGGAATCCAAATCTGCCGAATCACTCATGTTATGATCTTCTACATCCTAGGTCTCCCCGTTCCGTCAGCGGGCTTATGTTCTTCATGTAGCATTCAGACCGGATGACTCTATGAAATTACGTCGATACTTCCACATATTACGGGTAACGTAGGAGACATCTCTATTTTTCCCCGGAGGGTCTTTCTAATTACCACTGCTTAACTTTCAATTCGCCTCTGACCATCAAATGAAATGTGAATAACCCGTCCTCCTCTCTTTGAAACAAGGGGCGCTTCCGGTTCTGTGCGCGCTTCAAACAATTTTGTCTTCTCCATATTACCATATCTCTAGAGTCAATAATTTTCTATGAGGAACTACTGAACTCAATCACTTGCTGCCGTTACTCAACAGTTTTCTGTTGAGGTCTATCCCGTAGAGGTACTCCAATTGGATCAGTGATCGATTTCTAGGTTTCGTCGTAAACCTAATTGGTTACTTCCAATTACGTAAATCAATAGTTCAAACCGCACTCAAAGACATTCCACCACGCTCCATTTTTTCCATTCTTCACAATTCATCTTCATTCCATCACCATATTGGAGTCCATTAGTGCACTTTCTTTTATAGTTTAGAGTTTGTGTGGTGTGATTTAGAGTGAAACTTTTGGTAAGAGTGTTGGAGATGGAGAAAAGTGAGAGATATCTTCTTCCTACATTTCTAAAGAAAGGCTACAAGTGATTTTCTTAAAGAAAGAGTTTCAGATAAAGTTTTTTTGTTTATTATTGTTGTATGAACTTTTTTTTTATATATGAAATTTGTGTTTTTTTGTGTATTTCTCATGAATTTGGAGTAGTTCGCTCTATCTTTCTCCCTACTTTAAGATATGGTGAAACTAAGAGATAATATGATGTGAGTGTAATTAAATATAAAACAAAATGTGATGATATTTTAACTGCAAACTTAATTTACATTTCAATTTGGCCAATTGAATTGTTAAAAATGTTGTGAAACATATGATCCAGGAAATGAACTATGAGTTCTACAACAGAGTGGGATCACATTTAATTTCATGGAGGAGAAATTAAATCATGGAGTTAAGTGCAAACAAATAGAGAAATATTCTTTGTTGGGTGTATAATTGGAGAATATTTAGGGCGACAGACTAAAATCCCCAATTCGGTCTTAGTGTTTAAAAACTAAAGCGAGAGTTAGCCTTCAGGTGAAGGAAAGGGGGAGCTTTGGAGTGGGAGTCGATATCCTCTTAGCTTAGCCACAGATTTAAGGACAAAACCTAGGATTAACCAATGATTTTCTATGCACTGTATCTGGGTAGAGAATTATAATTGCTTATATTAGGCACAACACATATTATAAACATTTATCTCATCTCATTTCACCAGAACCTCATTTAGTGGGAAGGATGATTTTTCACATAAAAAATCTTCATTCAATAAACATAGTTAATAGATTAGTATTTACTTTTAAAATTTTGCATTTCTGTTTTGCTAATAGTTAAGTACTTTAGTTTTTATAACATCTCAATATTTGAAATTAGTGATAGTGATTTTGTTTGATCTTCTGTAAATTTCCTAGTAAAACTTATAATTGCCAATTTACACCTTCATTATGGGATCGATATTTGGGGCTTAAATAGAAAGTCCTTTATTACTTGATAATGATATGTATACTTATATAGAATCTCATTATTAATTGCCTATAATTATATATATATTTTACACAACTTACTTTTCATATAAGGATCAAGTTTTTGGCGTTGTAATGGTGTCAACTTCATAAATCCTTACATATAAAAAAATTTGGATCAATCATTACATTTAAGTTGATCCCTTATAAAATAGGATTTCAGTCTATGACCATTCACTTTAAATATTTTCTCAGTTTTAAAATCTTTTATATTCACAGATCCATAAAAATAAACTTTCATCTCAAAAAATGGGCTCATCCACCTGGACTTATGTTTGCCTAGAAATAATCTTAACCTTGCATTATATAGCAAAACATTGTTGCCCTGGCTGAAAATTCTTTATAAGAATCATTCAATCATGCCTCTTCTTCATCTTTTCATTGTAAATCTTAGCACTTTCATAAGACTTATTCCTTATTTCTTTAAGCTCATTTAATTGTAATAATCTTTTCTCACCATCATCTCTTAAATTATATTTGAACTCTTTAATCAACCAATATGCTTTATGCTCAAGTTCAACTGGTAAGTGAAAAACTTTCCCAAATATTAGCCTATATGGGGAAATTCATATAGGAGTTCTGTATGCAGTTCTATAAGCCCATAAAACATACTCAAGTTTGACTGACCAATCCAATTTTGTTGAATTTACAGATTCTTGCGTAACTCTTTTAACTTCACAATTGAATAATTTACCCAAACCACTTGCCTGAGGATGATAAGTATTAATAATCCTATGGTTTATATGATATTTCTTTAGCAATTTCTCCACTATGATATTTCTGAAATGACTTCCCCCATAAGTTATGAAAACTCTCAGCATCCTAAATCTGTCAAATATGTTCATTTTAAAAAATTTTGCAACACTTAGAACATCACATCAAGGTAAAGCAACAACTTCCATCCATTTGGATACATAGTCCACTGCTAACAATATATATAAATTCCTGAAATATGGTATAAATGGTCCCATGAAATCTAATCCCCAAACATCAAATATTTTCAACTTCTAGCATATAATTGAGGGGATTCTCTTTTCTTCTAGAAATATTACCTACACATTGACATCTATCCCATGTTTTGATATACGCATTAAATTCTCTAAAGATTGTAGGCCAATAAAATCTAAATTGTAAAATTTTGTATGCTCTTTTATCATTACCAAAATGTCCCCCAAAATCAGAATTATGACATGTTTGGATAATTTCATAAGTCTCTGCTAAAAGCACACAACTTTGAATAATTTGATCCTTCCCTTGTTTATATATAAATGGGTCATCCCAAAAATAAGTCTTAGCATCAGATATAAATTTCCTCTTCTATTGGTATGTCATTCCATTGGGAATAATATCTCTAACAATAAAGTTCACAATGTTGGCATATCACAGAACGCGCCACTCATTAATATTGAACAACTTTTCATCTAGAAAATGTTCATTAATTTCTTTTTCAAAATAGAGTGGTTTTTCTAATTCAAGTCTGGAAAAATGATCAACAATTTGATTTTCAATCCCCTTTCTATCTACTATTTCAAAGTTAAAATTCTTGCAAAAGAAGAATCCATCTTATAAGTCTAGGTTTAGCATCCTTTATTTTCATTAAGTACTTAATAGTGGAATGATTTGTATGCACTACGCAATGAGTTCCAATTAAATATGTTCTAAATTTATTAAAGGCATGTACTATTGATAATAACTATTTTTTCAGTTGTTGTATAATAATTTAGGTTACATTCAAGTTTTACTAGCATAGTAAATTATTTTAAAAATTTTATCATATCTTTGTCCTGAAACCACTCCAATAGGTTAATCACTAGCATCACACATCAATTCAAAAGGTTTCCCCAAATTGGTTAAACTATAATTGGTGCAGTGACTAATTTTCCCTTTAACAAATCAAAAGTTTTATAAATTCTTCATCAGATCTAAAAATTGCATCTTTCCCT